>NW_022170509.1:19739816-19793622 GCF_008802855.1 Photinus pyralis
CTAACCTTCCTGGGTCGAATATACCGGAGATTACCGGGAAAAAACTAATAAGTTCGCTTGTAATTAAATGAATTTTCCATGAAGGGTGAATGTTTCCACGGAGTCAAATTTATCTTGAAGGTTACCATGCTTGGTATGGCCAATCCAAAGACCTTAGGACATTTTCCGGTAGTGAATATTGTGGATGCGGAGATTCACTCTTCTTACTTCGTTGGTTAACATTTTCTCTTGTAGTAGTCAAAGTGTCATTGAATATAGCATCAGTTTTCTGTTCTTCAGAGTTAAAATAAGGGTGAAGACTGAAATATTTTAATGGTTTTTGTAATTGCTTCCTTGAGAAGATCTACAAACTCATTTCATTCAACATTTTGGAGCTTAGGGGAGAATCTTTCATATATAATATAATATAATATAAACCCCGCAGGGGTTTGTTTTCCAAACTTTGGGGTGTTCGGCCCCACGGACCCGAGCAATGAGAGCAAGTGTAATTTCTAGGTAGTATGTTGAATCGGGTAGATTTACATTTTGTATTTTGGTAAGGAACCATTCAAACAATTAAACATAGTTGAAAGGACAAGACCACGTTCTATATAGGGCCACCCCCTGGGATTGCCATATATATGATACTTACTCCCAGATAAAGGGGGATATTCCAAGGACTCCCTGTGTAAAGTGTAAATTCCATTTTCGCAGAGAAATAAAAAACCCTTTCGCGGGAGTAGTCCAAATTGATTTTTAAGGGGCAAGTAGGTAAGAGAACGGTTCTTGACAACGGCACTATAGTGACCATGTTTCACACTGATGTAGAAGCATTTTCACAACAATAGTGCTATTAATTTTTCCATGATCTTTTTGAAGTTTTCCATAGGTGTGTATCCTCTACAATTAGCATTCCACGAAATTTGTTTTTCCGCATGTACATAGTATAAGTTCTTCAATTGGGGGAATTATACACGTTTGGATTGCTCATACATGAATACCTTGAATTATACAGGTAAATACAAACGTCACCTGTGGTAGACGTTTACATTGGTAGGAAATGTTCGACTGCTGCTCGACTTTGATCGGTCGCACAAATGTAAACAAAAATTAGTAATTAGTTTATAGTGGCATGGTTTAATTAAACGAAATGCCGAGAATTAAAGTTACTCTAACCATTTTATTAGTACATTGGCGTTTAGAGATATCTCGATTTCAAGGAGATATTGACAGTAGCCTCAAACGCAAGTGAATAAAACGTTTTTGTTCGCTGTTTGTGCGCACCTGTAGTTACAGAGGTGATTATTAAATAGTAAGTATTATTAAATGAATATTACACCTTTACGTAATACCATTGAATAATAAATCTGTATTCAATGTATTATTCAATGGTAATACCTACCAGATACTAATATTCAATATGGTTACTTTAAAATAGCTATGTAGGTACCTTTTTGTCGTGAAGCGTTGAGTTTAATTACTGATGGGTGTATTTTCTTTATATTTTTGCCTTGGTAAGTACTTTCACTTATCGAGCGAAAGCCAGCTAAAAACTTTATTTGCATTTTGGGGTCAACGGTTACTCTAATGGAGTATAAATTGTTTTATGCCAGTTGACAAACCCAATGTTTTTTTCTTGATTTTAAACGATTCTCGCAGTGATACCCATACAATCAGCGGGTAGATACCACAAAATACCTTGAATGTTTTGTTGAAAAACGCAAGCTTCGTGTTTTAATAAACAAGCTGTTCGGACTTCCCCGACATTGAATAAAGGTTTTGATCAGTTTAGTTTAGTGGCGCATTTTTGAAAAAGTAAACGTTCTTGCACATATTATTTTAATAGACACGAGTATTATTTGGTGCCACTTTCGCGTACCGTTACCTCATAGATTGTAGTAGGTGTAGCGTGAGAACAATGGTAATGAGTACCTAGTAATACAAAAACAGTGGTCTACTATTTTATTGAAAAAAGTACCTACCAAAATGTCAACATTCAGTAACTCCTAAATCCTATCTATGTACTGCTCTTATATTAAAGAACGCATCAAATAAATCCTGAATCCATATCTTCTACTAATAATGATCTAGGGAAGACTGTAAAAATTCATTTGATATCTCTCCTAGCTTCTTCAAACTGTCTACTTAGAATGAGTATCAACTCCAAAACATCGATGTCTACAATTTTGTTGGTGGTTGGCCGTTGGGTACCCACAACTGCAAAATTTTGCACGCAGCCGTATTACACTGTAAGTATGTATACCTAATGTAATGAAAAAATAAATTTCCTTTACGCACAGAACGGAATGTTTGGCCGGACCATTTGTCTGAATTCCCCATTCCTATCGCGGCTCCTTTTCTGGAACATTTCGCTAACACTTCTATCGTATGGTTCGCCATCTTCCGTTTCCCTAAATAAGTAACAGCCGATTCTTCATTTAAAATAACGCTGTTGTACTAGGCGCAGTTAAATGAAACCCGACTCTCCCTTACTGGTGCATTTAAAAGTTAATAGGCCCCTCAATTTGTAGAGTATTATTCCACTGCAGCACAAAACCAAGAATGCCTTGCTCCCAGAATTCCCTCGGGTGCGTGAGGCGATCCAATCACAGATCTCGTCCTGTGTCCGATATGAAACGGCGACCTTTCAAGTGATTCTTCATGGCTACAAAAACGTCTGGGCTATATGGCGGATCCTGGAGTATCTCCCACTTGAATTAATGTTATGATGATCTTAATACTTCTAAACAATCCACGGTGTCGTTGCCATTTGACTTCTCTCCAAACTGACACCTATTATTTTAATGAGATGGTTTTGATTATTAATGCAAACCCAATAGACTCGTAGTATTAAAAATTAGGCCCAGTTTGACATTTCGAGTCACCTAGGCTCTCCCCTACAAAAAGTGTTGACGTTGCCATTCATTTTATTTGACATAGTTCGTGTGCGGTAAATTTGTTCCGGAAAACTCGCTTGCGAAAATTCGCCACTGGAAGATCCGCCCCGGCATTCGACCCCGGAAGATTTGTCTTCGGAAAATTTGTTCTATTAAATATATTCTGGATCAAGTTTCCTTAGGGGAAGCTATCCCGAAAGCAAATTTTCTTCAGCGGGTTATCGCATAGTCCTGATCAAACGTAAAAGTACTGAAAATGCATTTGTGTTTATTGTATGCAGTATGCACCCTATAAGCCCAATGGATATTAAACAGTGTGTAACCCTAACCTCTAGTTAAATTTATTAACTGTCCAATTAGCTGTTTTAGGCAATTATAGCGAACGGATGTTTTCTCTTTGGGCAAATTTGTATGAATTTCACTGGTTACTTTTGGTTGTGCATCTCTAAATTCATCAATTTGGCACAGGCTACCATCTGCATTTATATCAAAGACGGGGCGAATCTTCCTATACCTAATACCTTAGACTATGAATGAAAGTTCTCTAAGCTTCCTACAACCGACAAAGATTGTGTTAGTGCTATCATATTGGATCTTTCCTAGGGCGTAGTTCTACAAGATATATTTTAAGTTTTCTGAAAACTTAAAAGTTAAGAGTTCGATAGTTGCAGTTGTCACTGGTAAAACAGAATAGATGCTAGATGAACGGATGATTAATAAACATGAGTCAATACAAAATAATGAAATGTAATGTGTAAAAGTCCATCACTTAAAATTCTTATGGCCCTACCATCGCATAAAACATTTACAAAGCATACCACATACAGAGAGATTCTTTTTTAAGAGAATACATGCATACAATTTCCCAATGTATCTTTTTAAAATTTAAATGAACCATATCAAAGCATTAGATTAGTTTAATCAACTTCAATAGCTTCTATTGACAAAATTTTAATTGAAGTTTGACATTTCGGGTCCAATAAACGCAAAAATGTCGACGGTGAATTGGTGGAATAAATTGGGTAATACAAATATATGTTGGACTCAATTTTTTAAACGAACGATACCATCGACACTCGCCAGCTTATGAAAATTACATCGTAATGATAAATGTAGGTATATAATTTTTGGTTTTTGTATTGAATAAAGCTTTTACTTACCTACATGTGCTCGTGTTTAATTCAGTCATTACAATATTTAATTGTTTGATCATCATTACTGATAGTTAATTTTTCTATTATTGATTCACTTGTAAAGACCTCCCATGCATTACCGCAAGCAATGTTCATTATACAGAATTGCGAGGCAGGTCGTTTAACAACCAGTATTTTTAGGTAACAATAGAAAACACGTTATAATCGAGAACCACACAACTCTTCAATGAAGTGAGCCCGTTTTAGCGGGACCATATGAATCCAACGTTGCAAAAAGAGCAATAAGTTAAGAGAATAAATTTAAATACTGTAAGGGGAGAACAAATTGCGTTACAGTTACATCATTTAACATGTACTTTTGGGTTTTCAAAATTTTTTGTATAGTTCCCCTTTTTGAGGGAAAAAGCTTCTACTTATGCTCTTTTACAAGTCATTTTAACTTACAGATCATACCACCACTGACAGATTTGGGTTCCTTGGATCTAAATTGCGTTGTACGTATTTTCCTTTGAAATTTTTTTCCCCTGAATTTGCCCCACATTCACGGTTTTACGTTTTGTAATTAAACCACATTTCAGTTGTGTAACTGGCTCCAAAAAATTCGGCGTTCAAGGTAACTTGAGAGCAAGGTGGTGCTGTAGTTCCTTTTATTGCAATAGGGTGCGGGTAATTTTAGTTATGTACAATCAAAAGAAAAACGGTTCTCTACAATGAGTTGCATTCTTTAAGGGGTAGACGGAGAGGCAAAAATGAGAGATTTTGAAAAATTGATAAAATCGGAAAGAAATATAGTTAGAAATTTCACCAAAGACGTTTACTTGTGTTCCACGTCTCTGTAATCAGTATATGTAGAGGAATTTTTTTAAAGAAAGTTTCTAATACCCTTATCTTTACGACTTTAAGTCTCACCTTGACGGAGCAATGTACAATTAATGAATTAACTAATCTCAGACTTATTTCCCAACATATAGGGTAACCCGTATTAAAAGATTAAAACACATTTTTATCGCTACATTATTTGGGCATTGACGTTGTACTTATTATACCGTTATTATAATGTATATTGCAACTAGTATTTTTACGCAACACCCCCCCCCCCCCCCTTTTACTTAATTAGGAAAATATCCACTGTAGTTTTGTTTAAAATCCCACGTACGCGATAAGCGCTATCAGTATTCGTATTTATGTCAAAGTAATGGCGCGTTGTTGTCGTTTCTTTACAGTGCCCGATTGCGAAGCTCTAAAACGGGGATTTAAAAAATTTTTTTCTACGTAATGACATAGGAATTCGAAACGAATTATTTATTGTGCGTCCCGGGATTGAGAGGTTTCTGAAAAATTAGGGACAAGTTTCTATTTTTAACTCTTCATCCCGTACCTATTTATTTATCGATAATAAAGTATTAATCACTGCCATCCGTTGTCGAGAATTCGGAAGGCTCGTTGATTTATTAATAAGGAATGTAGGTATGTATGCCTATTATTTCATACTGCTGTAATTATCACATTTACACATATGTGTGTAATTACGGTTAACCGTCGAAATGAAAACGGTTTTATTATAATGACGAATTTCAGATTAATATCAGTAGGATTAAGACAATTCAATTTGGGCACCATAATATACAGTATGCCCCGAGATGAGGTTCACACTATCCGTACTCCAAATGCAACCTTTTAGTATTTCTTTAAAATGCAAGGATTTCAATTACATTTGAAGAAAACCATCGAAATGTTGATTGGATTTACAGTTTCGGAACAAGTAAGACTTTTTATAACGAATTGCATTTTCTTCAAAAATAAAAAAAATGGTTAATTATTTATAGGTATAGCAAACTTCCTCTCGGGAGATACTGTTCGTACAAAATTGATTACAACTTCAAAATAATGAAAAGGTAACTTTATCATTGGAGTATTGGACCCAGTTTGTTAACCACCCACCATTGGTGTTACGTTTAATAGACATTTATACGAGCTCTGTTATCAAATTTAAACGGAACATGAATATTACTTGTGGTTTCAAAACTAAAAAAGTTAGTACAATAAAAACCGATAGCTACGTAGTGCTCTATTATCGAACGTCAGTTCACTTTATGCGATCTAAATCAGAACAACAATAAGTAATTCAAGTTTAAGATATAGATTGTGATTGCACAATCATTTGACACACATACCGTCATGCCCGTTTGGGGGTAAGAAATTTCCAATAAGCTTCACCAGGTGGCCTTGGTCATAGATTCGCTTATACTGTGGATTCGCTGCAACGAGTACTTTGCTTTATATAGAGGACTATAATTAGATCTTTGGTTTCCAGTGTCGTTTTGGCCAGTTTTCGTATGAAGTGAACCTTTCAACTTATCCATAGAGGTGTCGGTGCATTCAATATTGTGTCGTTTTCCAATCTCCATCAATGTAACGGCAGAAATAAAGACCAGAGACTGGTGGTGAGTTATTGTTTAAATAAATAAATATGCTATTGCGTACAGGTTTATCTAAATGCTGAAATAACGCTCACACTCACGCAGGGATGGATGAGTAAAACGTTAGCAATAGCACATTTTTGAATAGGAAATATTGTACTATGTGATTAGTATAGTATACTCGTATAATATCAATTAGGTACATAATGTTATCGAAGTTAATCATGCATTCTTGAAACATGTCCAGGAAGCACATTCAGACTGGATTAGTTTACAGTCACAACCCATGCTCTGGCGTGAAACTGCCCTCTAGAAATGAATTTCATTCTCGTTTTAAGAATACATAATTTGCTAAAAATTTCACAATTACATGTCTTGCAATCCTCGACTGCAGGGGTTGTTACTTTTGTAGTGGTCCAAATGTTTTTGTTTCTTTGATTGATTATGTTTAAATGATCTACAAGCAATCCCGAAACTGCCCTATAAAATGAAATTTCATCCGGGTTTTAATCTTACGTAATTTTCTAGAAATTTCACCCTTACATGCATAGCAATCGTCGATTACGGGGGTTGTAACTTTTGCAATGCACCAAATATTTTTGTTTCTTTGATCGATTATGTTAAAATGATCTATAAGCAACCCCGAAACTACCCTCTAAAAGTAAATTTCATTCGCATTTTAAACTTATCTGATTTTCTAGAAAATTCACACCTACATGCATAGCAATCGTCGATTACGGGGGTTGTAACTTTTGCAATGCACCAAATATTTATGTTTCTTTGATCGATTATGTTTAAATGATCTATAAGCAACCCCGAAACTGCCCTCTAAAAGTAAATTTCATTCTGGTTTTAAACTTACGCAATTTTCTAGAAATTTCACACTTACATGCATAGCAATCGTCGATTACGGGGGTTGTAACTTTTGCAATGCACCAAATATTTTTGTTTCTTTGATCGATTATGTTTAAATGATCTATAAGCAACCCCGAAAGTGCCCTCTAAAATTAAATTTCATTCTCGTTTTAAACCTACGTAATTTTCTAGAAATTTCACACTTACATGCATAGCCATCGTCGATTACGGGGGTTGTAACTTTTGCAATGCACCAAATATTTTTGTTTCTTTGATCGATTATGTTTAAATGATCTATAAGCAACCCCGAAACTGCCCTCTAAAAGTAAATTTCATTCTCGTTTTAAACCTACGTAATTTTCTAGAAATTTCACACTTACATGCATAGCCATCGTCGATTACGGGGGTTGTAACTTTTGCAATGCACCAAATATTTTTGTTTCTTTGATCGATTATGTGTAAATGATCTATAAGCAACCCCGAAACTGCCCTCTAAAAGTAAATTTCATCCTCGTTTTAATCTTACGTAATTTTTTAGAAAGTTCACACTTACATGCATAGCCATCGTCGATTACGGGGGTTGTAACTTTTGCAATGCACCAAATATTTTTGTTTCTTTGATCGATTATGTTTAAATGATCTATAAGCAACCCCGAAACTGCTCTCTAAAAGTAAATTTCATTCTGGTTTTAAACTTACGCAATTTTCTAGAAATTTCACACTTACATGCATTGCAATCGTCGATTACGGGAGTTGTAACTTTTGCAATGCACCAAATCTTTTTGTTTCTTTGATCGATTATGTTTAAATGATTCTATAAGCAACCCCGAAACTGCCCTCTAAAATTAAATTTCATTCTCGTTTTAAATTTAAGTCTTTTTTTTAGTAATTTGACACTTACATGCATAGCAATCCTCAACTGCAGGGGTTGTAACTTTTGTAGTGGTCCAAATGCAATTATTATAAAGTTTTTTTTTTCTTAATTGAACTACGGTTTCTATAGGTGCGACTATGGTGTTTCTTACAAGTTATTTAGTTGTGATGTGCGTTTTCTATATTGTAATGTGCTTCTACCCAGTATAAATTAAATTGGAATATGTCTATAGCGCGTTCGCATCTCCAGATGCAGTATGGGGTCTTATGGACTAATTGCCTCTCTTACTAGTTTGCGTCATTCTTCGATAATACTATCCTTGTTTCTGACCGCAGTGATGTCAAATTGACATTATGATTAAATTGAAGTATTAAAACAAAACATAATCTCCTTGTGCTGTCATTGACACGTTTGGCAAGCATGTACTGTATGTCCATAAGCACCATACTGCATCTGGAGGTGCGAACGCGCTATAGGAATATGTAGTCGCAAAGTCTTTATGTGAAAATCTGTCTTTCTAATTGACACGTGGACGATTGCTATATTTAACGACAGAATGGTGTATGCGTTCATTAAGCATACCTAACACTATTTTGCCATAGAAGATTCCGTTTAAAATCTATTGGATATAATTTGACGTTTGAACGACTTTTGTTGATTATTCGCAGAGTTGACCGTTGACGTTTGATATCCACTTGGTATAAATTTAGACATACTTCAACAAATGTTAGATGTCCACTACCTCTCCTTTGGCAGGCTAAATGGTTTGTGCATATTGATATCAACCCGTATAAGGCACATAAAAACATAGCTATTGTGTTTGAATGATATAAGATCCATCATTAAAGAGTTATCCTTGTGACATTGTTTTAAATTCAATCTTCATAATCCTCTGAATTACACAACTGGACTTGAGTGATCACAATTCAAGGGTAACGTTGACATTCCTGATTTGTACAAAGTTTAATAATATGGGTGAAGAGTTGCCTCAGAATACTGACAATTACTTTAATTTCATAGTACCTAACTGCATTTCACTAAGGCTCTTAAACCATCCTTCTGTTCTTCTATGACATAAAATCCTGTTGCGTCTTGTAAAAGTGACTAAATGAATCATTTTGAATTTCAGAGTGGAATTATCGCTAGTTCAAAAGCAAAATCTAGCCATGGAACCTTCGGTTCAAGTTAAAGTAAATGCTTTACAATCCAATAAGAAAGACTACTGGAGATCATTGGTGGCGTATTGGATTTTGGGACTTTGCAATAATTATGGATACGTCGTCATGCTCTCCGCTGCCAATGACATCTTGCACCAGCAGGTAAGATATTACAAATTATGATCCTATATCAACATTCAATATTTTAGACAGAGCGCAACTCTACATCTACATTAAACGGAGGCAACACTGATAGAGATTGCAACTACATTTCAACAGGAGCAATTTTATTGGCCGATATCTTACCTTCTCTATTGATTAAAATTATCGCTCCTTTTTTACCTTTCTTTATTCAGTAAGTCTCTATTACTCATCGTTAAATGAATTTAAGCTATCGATATTATAGTATACGAGTACTGATTTGCGTGATGGTTGCTTCCATGGGATTTATATTGGTAGCGTTTAGTGAAACCCAATGGATGTCCATTACGGGAGTAGTTTTTACGGCGCTTTGTTCGGGACTGGGTGAAGCTTCTTTGTTGCAATATAGCTCGTTCTATGACAAGTAAGTAGGTGAAGCTGCATTAGATGTGGCACACGGATGAATTCATCTTGAATTTAGAGACGTCATTTCAACTTGGTCTTCAGGAACAGGCGGAGCTGGAATAGCTGGAGCGCTATCGTATGCCACACTGAATGCGTTGGGCATCCGAACCACCCTACTCATAATGCTAGTAGTACCTGTTACAATGGCAATATCGTAAGTCGATATCTTCAATTACCCTTTTTCAAAGTTGACTGTTTTCAGATTTTGGATAATTTTGCCTAGGCCGCAGGTTATTGCCGTAGGAGATACAAATACCTTACAAGAACTCCCATTTAAAGAAAAAGTACGAATACTTCCATCGTTATTCAAGTTCATGATCCCTATTGGACTAGTCTACTTATTTGAATATTTTATAAATCAAGGAATGGTGCGTAGGTACTTGTTTGAAAACCAAGTAGCTACTTAGCATTAATCATTTTTAGTATGAACTTATCAATTTCGAAGGCATCTTCCTTAACAAAGCTGAACAGTATAGATGGTTACAAGTTGATTATCAAATTGGCGTATTTATTTCCAGATCATCTGTTAATATTTTTCACATTCGGAAAATTTGGTTGATGTCAGTCTTTCAAGTAAGTACAAGAAGAAGCACTTTTTAAATAGGAAAACATTTTCCCAGTATTCGGCGATCACTGTCACAAATTCAATTTAAAGAATCATGACAATTGGATATGATGCAAAACAGGAAAAAAATGATGAGATGTGTTTTAAGCGGTTCAATTGTTTCAGCTCATTAATGTGGCTTTTTTCACAACGGAAGCCATATTTTATTACATCCCCAGCTTTTGGATCGTATTAGCCTTAACTTTTTGGGAAGGATTGCTAGGGGGAGCAGCATACGTTAACACCTTCTACAAAATTTCGAATGAAGTATTTAGAAGTATGTGAATAAGTGCCCTGTAATGTATGATTTGTTTTTAGACACCAGAAGAACACAAGCAGTTTTCGTTAGGTGCTACCAGTTTTGCGGATGCCGTTGGAATTACATTAGCCGGCATTATCGCTATATCTGCTCACAATAGCATATGTTCGCTACCAAAACCTCAACGACTGTCTACTTAGTACTGTATGTACTTATGTAAATAGATCCAAATAGTAGAATTGTATAAAACATGTACATCATGCGCGGTAATACATTTTTGAACCGTTAAAAGGTGCTACAATTGAGGCTTCAACACCTTTCCCTTCCACCTATTTTCCTTCTTTGTTTTGCCTTCAAATTAATCCCTTACAGAAGGAGCATTTATCCAGTTTCCATTCAACGTCATGGGGATCAGTATCTACAGATTTATTTATTATTATCCCTCTCGTTCTGGGCCCTTTTAATAATTTCAAATAAGTAACAGTGAAAAATACACTTCAATGTAATGAGTAAACCGTAAACGTCATGTCTTCTTTTTATTCTGGGTACATCTAGCTTAACTTCTCCTAATAAATATGTAGAGCGGTATCGTTGTGCAGTAGACAGTATGAAAAAATTATTATTCATACTCGAATAAAATACCCAACCCAGTCACTGATTTACAACCCTTAGACATTAGATTGTTAGGAATGAAAGAGGGGGTGAAATTTTTTTTGAAAACGAAGCCACTGCATTTTGAAGAACTGACAGAAGTCAGAAAAATTGCGCTGCTGTGATTACATGAATATATACAGTACACTTGTCTCTAAAATTAATAACAAGATACGAAGAAGAATAGTAGGTATAAGATTTTCAGTAGGAGACTTTTTTCTACTCAGCCCGCATTCGGAAACCAAACTTTTAATCCGGCTCATATTCAATAGCGCACTGATCTTTGAACTCGTAGAAACCGATCGGCGAAGGTTTGAAATCGCTGTCTCTTTTCGTTCTCGAGTTAGACGAGGGAAAGAGTGTAATTTATTATTATTATAAAACAAATATAGAAAAAAGGTACCTATTGTGTTTATTTTTTTCATGTGATACAGTAATATCGCTCCATTTAACAATTTGTGGGGGTTGCAACCTCTAACACAGGGTTACAGTAACAAGAATAATTTTTGTATAAAAGTTTGCCCAGTCGTTTAGCAGGAGTTCAGTCACTAATACACGTACAGAAGAAATTGATATATAAAGAAGAAGAAGGTAGGTATTTATATTTATCGTTATTTTCTTATTTTATTAGCACTATTAGTCTAGGCGATAAAGACATCTAACTGGACATTTTGAGGTGGAAAAAAAAATGGTGGAATATGTTCAGTTAGGTGTCAGAAACAACATATTAAAAATCCCACCCTCCAGACCCTGTGCTAAAGGCTCCAGCCACCCCACCATCCCCCAAAAACCGTGTTTTCGCTCTTTTTGGCTGATATCTCGCGACCTATGAGGTCTATATGAAATATTTTTAGCTGAAAATATTTCTCGGGAAATTTCATGCAAGGTAGATACCCAGAAGTTAGCCTAGGTGTACCTCTTAGCCTAGAAAATTCATAAAAGGAGGCGAAAATCATCAATTTTCGTGTTTTTTTGCGGTTTTTTGCAAATATATCGCGACCTTCAGGGCTAGATGAAATATGTTTAGCTGAAAATGCTCTTCGTGCAATGTCATACGAGATATGTAACTGAAGAGTTGGCGTAAAGTCACCTTTCACCTTCAACTTTCATGTGTGAGGAAAATATTCATTGTAAAACAAACTATTTCTATGTACCATTTATTCACGTAAAAACAATATTTTCATATTAAAATATTCACACATTCATTTATACCTCAACGTAATCATTATTCTCTGCAGATTCCACTTCTTCAGGCTCTACGACGTTCTCTAGTGCTAGTGGGTGGTCTGAAATGACCGACTCGTAGTTCTCCTCGCCTTCCGCTTTACCTGCATGGGCACCCTGAAACGACGACGTCCCATTTAGGCACGATGTTCCATGACACTGGACGCAGAATTCGTTCTTCAGACCTAAAACAAGAAATATTATGTCTCTCTCGTGTGTCCTAACTCCTAAGTGTCGGGTAGAGAAGGTTTACCTGATTTTCTGAAACAGTTGCAGGAAATCAGGTAAACCTTCTCTACCGGACACTTAGGACACACGAGAGAATATTATAATCGTATACATATTTATAAACATTTTTTTGACATAATATGCTTCTTGTTGTAGGTCTGAAGTGTAATGAACTCTGCGTCCAGTGTCATGGAGCATCGTGCCTAAATGCCACGTCGTCTCTTCAGGGTACCCATGCATCAGGTAAAGCGGAAGACGAGAACTACGAGTCGGTAATCTCAGACGACCCACTACCACTAGAGGACGTCGAAGAGCCTGAAGAAGTGGAATCTGCATCTAGTCTATAACTTTTGATTGAGAAGTCTAATCGAAAAAGTACGAATTGTTTTGGATTCTACGCACCCAAATTAATAAGAAAAAGTGTTTTCCCGAGAAATTTTGGTGTAGTCGATTTTTGGTAAAAAAGGAAGGTTATACACTGCCTTTTTTTGAGCCCCGAAAAAAAATTGTCTCAGATCGACCCGGAAAAAAATTTTCTTATAGAATGTGGCCTGTAGAATCCATAATTTCAAACAGTTCCAAGATTGGGCTACTAGTTCAAAAGTTACAGCCCTTTGAATTTTTTTTCAAATTGGTTTCTAGTCTATAACTTTTGATTGAGAAGTCTGATCGAAAAAGTACGAATTGATTTGGATAAGTATAAGGGTAATGATTACGTTGAGGTATAAATGAATGTGTGAATATTTTAATATGAAAATACTGTTTTTACGTGAATAAATGGTACATAGAAATACTTTGTTTTACAATGAATATTTCCTCACACATGAAAGTTGAAGGTGAAAGGTGACTTTACGCCAACTCTTCAGTTACCTATCTCGTATGAAATTGCACGAAGAGCATTTTCAGCTAAACATATTTCATCTAGCCCTGACGGTCGCGATATTTTTGCAAAAAACCGCAAAAAAAACACGAAAATGATGATTTTCGCCTCCTTTTATGAATTTTCTAGGCTAAGAGGTACACCTAGGCTAACTTCTGAGTATCTACCTTGTAAAAAATTTCACGAGGAGCATTTTCAGCTAAAAATATTTCATCTAGCCCTAAAGGTCGCGATATATTTGCAAAAAGCCACGAAAATTGATGATTTTCGCCGCTTTTATGAATTTCCTAGGCTAAGAGGTTAAGAGGTACACCTAGGCTAACTTCTTAGTATCTACCTTGTATGAAATTTCCCGAGAAATATTTTCATTTTATATTTCATATAGACCCCATAGATGGCGAGATATCAGCCAAAAAGAGCGAAAACACGGTTTTTGGGGGATGGTGGGGTGACTGGAGCGTTTAGCACAGAGTCTGGAGGGTGGGATTTTTAATATGTTGTTTTTGACCCCTAACTGAACATATTCCACCATTTTCTTTTCCACCTCAAAATGTCCAGTTTGCCAATTTTACAGTCTCTATCGCCTAGACTATATGTTTCGTTTGTAAAATAAACAATAACCATTGTGTGTATACTTATTTAGTACCTAATCATTTATCCCTGCTATATCCTAGTTATCTTGTAATGTTACACGAACATGACATACCCCTAACGATTACTTTATCTTGCCAAACAAACATTGTTCTGTGATGATTTTTGGATGTGGCCGAAATTATGTTAATATCTCATTTTAATCAATCTTAATGTTATGTCAGTACACGTTACGGCAATGTTAATTGGTCTAGTGAGCTAGTAATATTAATTAAATCATTTAAGCATAAGCAACTAAACTATCAAGACATCGACATCCTAAAAGCCAAATTTACAATTTTTTCATAGTCAGGATAATTATGTGATTGTGCCTTATTTTAAAAACTGTATATGCATTACTACACAATGGTCTAACTAGAGGTTGATTAGCTTAATTCCATGTACAACATATTAAATATTATCATTGATTATCGTTATTGTATAATCAATGATATTATTTTAAGTTAACCCCACCTCCTACCCTTTTAAAATCTTAAGGACGCCACTGCTTATGACGTTTGAGAACAATGGCCTCCCCCGAACTGAACCTACATAACCTTAAAGTGATATATAAATGACTAATTTCCTTAATAACCTTCAATTAATTAAGTTTGCACAATTTAGGCTTCATTTTATTTGAAAGGTGTGCTTTGGGTTAGTTATGGATAAAAATGCTTAAAGAGGGTTCTACTTTACCACATGTATAGTGAAGTTACAAACCAAATAGCACCAATTGTTAAAAACAGCAATAGAAATTTGTCTTTTTATAATAGTAGTATATTGTCAGTTTTGTTTATTTTGGACATATTAGTGTAATAATAAGTAGTGTAATTAAAAATACAAGATGCCAGTTCGTAGAGCTACTCATGCAGGAAGTTGGTATACAGATTCTGGTAAGTCATTTCTCAATGAACCAGCTGTTCCTTATGTTCTTTGTTTAATGACATGTGTCATTAACCTTTGTTTGTGATTTACAAGTTTTCAATCTTGCGTAGGTCCGGAGCTCTCTCGCCAATTAGAATACTGGTTACACCAAGCAGATTTGCGGCACGGTCCTGCACGTGCAATAATCGCTCCGTAAGCGTTTTACTTTACTAAATAAATCTCATTTGAGATGCGTTTCAGACATGCCGGGTATCAATATTGTGGTGCTTGTGCAGGACATGCCTATAGACAAATCAGTCCTGTCGTCGTTAGAAGAATATTCATTTTGGGACCTTCGCACCATGTAAGATTATCCGGATGCGCTTTGTCCAGTACACAAAAATACAAGACCCCATTAAGTGATCTTCATGTAGATATGCAAGGTATTAATGTTCATAATATTTGGACGACTCATTTCACATTAGTGCAACTTTAGTGAACGCCGATTTAGAAATGTCAGGGCAATTTGAATGGATGGACTTAGATACGGACGAAAATGAACACAGTATAGAAATGCACTTACCTTATATAGCTAAAATTATGGAGACGTAAGTAGAAATAATGATTCAATAGAATCGATAGGTATTCATTCACAAGAATGGTTTAAGTAGTTTCATTAAAGCTCTAACCTTTTCAAATCATTCTAACAGCGGTGCCACAGACGTTTGAATACAGGGTGTTCGTGCAAACAATGTGATCAGTAGTTTCTTACAGAAATGTCAATTTTGCTGACGGATCTCTTTTGCCAATGTGTCGAATGACTCTACTATCTGCTTCGTATTGTTGCACCTATTTGGTTTGGTAGCATTTATAAATTTGTAGAGGTGTACAAAAATGTTGTCTTGAAGATTTTCTTAATGAACTGACATTAAAGCCTTGTGTACTAACAATATGTTTGATAATGGAAAGATACTTTATACATAATAATTTAGTAACTAACATGTCTTCATAAACTACAACTGAGTAATAAAAAGGTAAGAGCTTTAATGAAGATGATGTGTGTGAGTATTATAAAGAAAATCATACCATCAATAAAAATGTGTGGTAAGGCTGTATAAGAATATTTACGTTGCACTGGCCTTTAAAATTGCGGGAAATTCTCAATGAGGAAGAAGTGAGCGATAAAATCTTGATACCGGTGGTGTGCCACAAGGTTGCACCTTGGACACTATACTTTGAGGACATTGTTTAGTATTATTTGCAAAACATGATTTTACGTTATGTAAGTTAATTTGTATAGATTCAGGTTCATTCTGGATGTAAAAGGATGAGTGAACATTTTTTCTCATATCTTTTGTAGCTTTGAATGAATCTGTGAAGATCACTGTCAACTTGGGGTTCAATTTCTTGTAGTCTAGTCTTCCCCGGTTTTAAATTTTGGAATTTCCGTCATTAAATCCAAACGTGTTCGTAACAGCCTGTTGAACATCCGTTCCACTTCACTGATTTAAGGTTGCACTCTGCCAGACTATTACTTTGTGACAGGGTGATATTCTAATGTGCTTTCAGATTGCATGCAATTCTCTCAACTTTTGTTCCCATAATGACAGGAATTGTGTTCCTGTATCTATAAAATAAACAGTCGTCTATAACATCCAATTCGAATGTACAATTAGGATTTTAGTAGGAGTTATTTCAAAACTTATTAGATTCCTTATTTTTTTTCACACTTTGGTTTATCAGTGAGAAAGTTTTGTAGTCGTGGCACCCAAGCGAAACATTTTAGATCCGTAATTTATTTGGTTTGGTTTATTTTGTTCCTTTTTAAAGCCCATTTTTTTTACAGACATATGCTACATCCTCTATACAGAAGTGGATAAAATCCAAATTATACAAGCCCAGCCCATCCAGTATCTAATAGACCTGGCCCACCCAGTATCCGACAGATCCAGTCCAGTCAGTATCCGGTCGATCCTGTCCGACACAATCAGTATTTGGTAGACCAAGTCAGAACCCAGTTGGCGAGTTCCAACTTAGGAACCATTCTGGAGCAATCATAAGTTAATGTCCAACCCACGTTTCTTAGAAAAAAAGATCTAATTTCTATGCTAAAATGGACCTAAAAACTTATCGCTACTTTCTATGGTAATTTATCACAAGTCGAATCAGATGCCTGTTTGGACCAACCAAAATTTAAAGCCTATAATAATTGGTGGTTTAAATTTCCGAAATAATGAGTTCGCCAATTTATCTCACAATTAAGGGTTGACAGCTCACTGTCATGCTGACAGCTTCAGCAACGAATGTAGCTGTAGTCCCATAAAGAAATGTAATTAATTGCACATTGTTAATTGAACAGCCATGGAAAATAAAGATGGCCACCATGTTGTTTTCTGATGTGGAAGTAAATGTTACCAAGCACAACAGTCTTCCCTTTGGCTATTATACTTGTCTCAGCATCTTTTCTAATACAGAAAGCATGTATAGCCTCTCTTAATGTTGATCTTTTATCTGTGTGAAAGATGCTTAAGCAGAATTGAACTTTCATGGGCGGTTTTTTCACCACTCAACCTTTAGAGACAGCCTTCATGAACAGGCTGTAGTATAATGATGGAAGGTTGCCTTAAAGTTGGTGCGAAGTTTTTGATAATGAAAGCTAATAAGTGTATGTGCTACCTAAATATTCTTATATAGTTTCAGATATGAATTTAAACAAGACTATGTTCTACCAGAAGCATGTGTTATATCGTTCTAACTGCTTAAGTAGATGCTGATCCGATCATTAACCTCATTAACTGGGAAGTATAGGTAAACTGTAGCCATTCTTTAAGACTAAATTAATCTTCAAAACTTGTTGGCAATTGTAAATGAGAACATCATTTGGTGATTGATTCCATAACGGTGTAGGTTTAGGGTTTATTTCAATTAGTCACAATTTTTAAGGCTTGAGGAGTAATTAATGTAGTAGTGAGCTGATGGGACTACTTTTCCCACGTAAGCCCTTAAAATTAATATAGTAACTGCTATAGGTCATCTATTCTAGCTACAAAAATCAATTTACGATAGTGCCAATACTAGTCGGATCGCTTAGTCCCGAAA
Organism: Photinus pyralis; assembly: GCF_008802855.1. NCBI lineage: Eukaryota > Metazoa > Arthropoda > Insecta > Coleoptera > Lampyridae > Photinus > Photinus pyralis. Next base: position 19,758,198 of record NW_022170509.1, read on the forward strand.
AGGAAGCCTTTTACGGAAGACTGCTTTCATCATATTTGGCAGATCCACAGAACCTATTTGTGATATCTTCAGACTTTTGTCATTGGGGGCAACGGTTTCGTTACACTTATTATGATAGGTCTTGTGGAAATATTTATCAATCTATTGAAGCATTGGATAGAGCTGTAGGTATATCGGTTTTTTAAGTGTATATATTATACCGTGTGTCTGCAGGGTATGAGTATTATCGAAAATCTAAATCCAACCGAATTTACAAATTATTTAAAGAAGTACGGAAATACCATATGCGGAAGACATCCTATTGGTATTTTATTGCAGGTGGGTAACTTTTGCTGCTTAACCTAAGCTGATATGTTTAAATTTAGGCGGTGCAAGAACTTCTGCGAAATGACAGTACCATAAGTGCTAATTTAAAGTTTTTGAAGTACGCACAATCAAGTCAGTGTAGAAATGTGAACGATTCATCAGTCAGTTACGCATCTGCTGCTTTAGTTTTTGAATAAATTGAGGCCTTAATTGATTTCGTGAGTGTACGCCAATACGAAATTATTTTTCAATTTATAATCCTTTTTTTAATTTTGTACTTGACGGTACAGACTGCCTTCAATTATGTAGGTTTAGTTGTTATGGTTATGGGAGTAAATTAGAGGATACGATTAATTTTTTTCTTCAATTGTCGGAGAAAGTGTTGTGCTATTTAATTTCTCAATCAACTTTGTAACTAATTTTTTTATTACCTACCTCTTTTTTTACAAACAGAATGTGTCGGCTCACAATATGCTGTGAGAGTGATAGCAATCGTAACTAGTGTTTTAATATTTGTGACGGTAAGAGAAGGGAATGGAAGCGGTCTCTTACAGTATTCTTACTCAGCTAATTAAGGAAAACAGGGTTGAGTCATTACATATAGGACATACAAAACTTAGAATACTGTGTAGAATAGTCGAAAATCCCCTTGAAATGTGCACTTTTTCACTCTCATTTGCTACTGAGATGTATTTATCGAAAATACTGCAGTTGTACTGTTGTGTAACATTTGTAATTTCTTTGTCGACACAACTTAGGATTGAGGTAATCGGGTATTATTATTATTCCACATTTCTTGTCACGTAACTCTCACATGGACTTATGTGTTGGACCAAGCATTACCGTAGGGATTTTTCGAAATTTGGATTTGTTATTTTCATGCTTTAAATACACAACTACCAAATTTACCTGATTGTGGTTATACCTCTACAAACCTTTTTACGTACATACGTATGTTGTAATGTGTAATTTTCTCGATTTTTGTCCTTAGTGTAAGGATATGATATGGTTGTCACTTGTCATTTGAAGTTTAATTATGTTGTTCTAGTAAATAAAATTCTGTTACAAACTCAAGATTAGTTTAATGAATTCTTGAGTAATTTGCCAATTTCTAAATTTGGTAAATGTGTAAAAAAAACTCATGACAGTACTGCACATGTAGAAGATTGTGTAAAGTAGGTCATGCATTCTGCTGACCCAACCCTGAAGAAACCTTATCACATTTTTTTAGTAATTAAATATCTGAAATATACAGGGTCTGGCAACAATATTAAGCATGAAGGGGGATACAGGGTTGAAGTATTTCTGTTTTTGATCAGTTCTTATTGATGTAATGCAGATGGTTTTATATTCTGTTTTAATAAAGATCCCTAATTATTCATTTTAAAAGGTATGCCTTAATAACAAAAGACTGTCAGTTATAATTTATGGGAAAACCAAATATGAAACCATCACCATCAACAAGGGCATTCAATAATAAAACGTGGAATTATTACTTACCAATGAATATGAACATTTTAATTTATTTTTCTCTCAGCGTGGGTGAGATAAAAATCTATAGATATAAAATTATTAGTGAAGGACCACTATGTATTTTGTTAGGAATGAATTAGATCTTTTAATACAATTTTGTTCTGTATACTGGTAAAGACTAGTGTGGTATTTCCCCCAATTGTTGGCGGCCCCTTTCCATTGAATGATGACGGCTGTGGCAGTTTTGTACTTTGTGTCAAATGTTCTTTCAATCTTGATCTGGTCATATTTAAGTCACAAGTGCCTTAAGGATGGCAAATTCATAAAAAATTTAGTTAAGTGGCAGTCTGAACCAAAGTTTTTTATAATGTAGTAAGTGTGGTTTGTTAGTGTACGAAAATTGTGCGCATAGATGAATTATCTGTCAAATTTCGCAAAGTTTGGCAAATTATCTTCAGTATTGATATTTATTGCAATATTCCGACGTTGTTGTGAAATTGTGCAATAATATGACATTTAATTCGTTTTGTGTGCGTCTAGAGTAATTGTGGTTTACACCACAAATTTAAGTTTTGTTTCCATATTGGTTTAGGTTGCATTTTCTAACATATCATTGTTATAGTGTTGCTTTCGTGCTATTATTTCAAGTTTTACAATGGCTCAGGTTATGCAATCTTTGAAGCAGCCTTTAAATATGTATAGTCTGTCACAGTTCAGCGTTCATTCAATGAGATCTCTTAATTCATAATGACATACACGATAATAAGCAATTAGTGTAATTGAAGATATGAAAGTAGACTGGGTTGACAATACAGCATTTCTCCATTAGGGGATCTCTCTCTACCTTTAAATTTACAAAGGTATCCTGTCGGTCAATTTTTGTTTGTGTGATAATGGGATTATCGTCTTTGAATGAACGCTTTACCTTGAGACGAAGTTTAACGATGCAGCCATCCATTATTTTCCTCTCAATTTCATCAGAGACTTTATGACAAACAAATTGTATTAAATGGAGAGACTGCATCAATTTTTGTTCAGTAATACTAATACGTAACTAAATGTATGGTCTTAAGTAAACTAGTGGATGTAGAGATATTTTTAATTACATCAATAGAAACTAACAGCAGAATATCAAATTGTGGCATTGTTAATGTTTTTATAGTAATAGTTTAGATAGTATACGCCACTGTGATAGTTTTTGCAACTAACATTTTGATATTCATATTAACGTGCTGGATAACAAAATGATTTTATAGTGCCTAACATCCATTTATGCAACTACCAGTTTACTTATAACCTAGACATAACTTGTGTTTGAATTTATCTATTATTTTGTGTATTGTTTCATGCCAATTAACGTTACGCAAATAGAATTAATACGAACCAGTCCGTAAAAATTAAGTGTCACAATGTATGGGATAGCTCACAGATTCATTTAGTTAATTTTGTATAATGTAAATATACTAATATTGTTTTTACTTTTGTTGGGGTTGTATCTACTGTAATTTTATCCTAATTTTAAATACGCCTTTCAAACTAAACTGTGTCTGTGAGTCTTATCTAATGATTAACAATAATTGAATAGGTCTACAAATAAGTCTGAAGACTGTCTTTATAAATTTAAAGCACTAATTGTGAATGTGAATTTTATAATATTGTCCAAAGACTTGAAATACACAAAATAAAATTTTATTATTATAGTTTCATTTATATCACACCTATGCTGACCCAAAAATGTATTATTAATGTATAAACTGCGGACATCTAGTAACTGATGAGCCCATCTCCGTATAGAATTATATGCAGTCTGTTTTTTTTATTGTGGGCCCTTTTTATTATACCATGGGCCCTGAAATTTTAAAAAATATATCGTTCTGACATCTAACGTTAGTTTGCTGATCGAAGTCACTTAAGTGCAGCAAATTATTACCGTTAGGTGCAGTTTTCTATAAGGGTGGCGACGTGTGCAAATACGATATTAATGATTAAGTGCCCTGCATTTATTGGCAACAAGTACCATTCAGTTCACTAAATTCACGACAGATGTCAGAACGATATATTTTACAAAATTTGGGGCCTACCTTATTTTTTTATTCAATGGCCTACCGGCCTAAGATGTTACATCAAAGAGTGGTTACTCATTGACAGTCCAAGATAAAAAAATTACAAAACACTGATTGCTGTGTACATCATCAACGTTTCGTCATTGTTTATTCATTTACAATTGTTTAATGTAATGAATACTAAAAATTTATATTTTCATATCACAGCAACTCTCTATTACTTATTTGCATAATTTTAAATGAAATCGCGTCCATAGGTTTCAAAATATACTACTGTTTTATTGAATATGCACCCTAGTATATAGGCAACTCGTCATACTCGATGTTCTGAAAATAATAAAACTAGGTCTTGGCATTACATTATCAGATCTAGAGTCTTGGTATGCAATTAAAATATATATTATAATCTCTTTCGCACTTTCCCACACCTATTAGGATCACATTTTGAATTGCAATTGAAAGTAAAGTCAAACCAATACGAGAAGTTCGACAAGAAACTTGAGACAAATACTAACAGAAGATTCTTTGGAGTAGTTTTAGAAAAGCGGACACATTCTCCCAAGGGAGACAAGAAACTGGTTAAACTTGCTTACAAATCCGTAGCAGATATTCTGTAATCAGGACATCCCATTCTTCACAAGAAGCAAACGAACATTAGTCCATTTTGTAGTATCAATTTATAAACGATTTGTGTTTATTTATCCGCAGTATAAGTTATGCATGCATGAATTCGATTATACTGTTTTAGAGATGTATTTATTTCCTTAGATATAATTAAATTTAATGTCATTATTCCACGAGTTCCAAATTTGACGGGAAGACAGGCCTCTGTGATTAAGCCTTCATAGTAGGAATGAGTTGTATTTTCACAAAAGGTGTAAAAATGGCCTCAATTCTTAGTAAATGGATACCAAGTTTGTTGAGAAATGTTGCATATTTGCTTAATATTTGTGTAGTGTGTGGTTTTTAATAAAAAATTGTTCAATGAGCAACTAGTTTGATTGATAATGCACATTTACAAAAATGTCCTGCTTATGTAACTTGTAGACAAAACTTTACCAATTCATATGAGAATTGAATTGAAATCAAAAATAATTCATTTGAAATAACAAGCTCAATTCTTTACTATATTCGCGAATTCCATTCACAATTAAATTATCATTGAACCACTTAATCTCTTAAGCTTATTTCATTTATGATTAAGCAGTTGACCATACCCAGATAACATAATGAATTCACAATTCGTCAGTTGCAACAGAGTTAGTCTTTACTTAAGTAGATAAAATTCAACATGGTCATTATGGTAACCCTAGTCAAGATCAAGAAATTGTGACTAATACAAATCAACTTTATCAAAGTTAGAAAAAATACATATAAAAAAATTAATACATTGTAAATCTAATCTTAAGATATGTAGCTTCATTTGCTGACTAATGTCAAACAGTCAAGTATAATGAATAAAAACTATTTCATTTACAATAACAATCAATTATACAAAAATGGACGGAATATGGATGGAATTACACTGTAAATGTATTACGTTTATGGCCAGAGTAACTCGATGTTAGGCGATGCCATTTCGGCGTAAATTTGGTATTGGGACAACACGACAATCCAACAATAGATCTGAAAGATGTAGGTAAATTATTTGCGAATGCCAATTGAAACTCACATTGTACGCCATCCACAACCAATCGACCAATGTGTAAAAAACTGTATCAAGCTAAAACAGACTAGATAAAATCGGTGGTAGGAAATCTTTGCCACTTACATAAATATAATATCCTCCGAGCAGCCACAGTCCAAATACAAGCTGAAATATAATCGCTAGTCCAAAGCCTACAAGCCAGGGTATCATCATTCCTCGATTTATCCTTTTAACACCAACCACTAATAAAGCTGCCGATGCAATTAATGCGATAAAATACACGATTAGAAGTCCTCCAACTACTTGCATCGCTACAACAACAAAAGGTCAAAGAAGGCGGGTGAGTCACACGGCTGCTTACAAAATCGGACATCGGCCTCAAACAACGGATTGTACAACTGTGTTGAGTCTCCTCCTGTCATATCAAATACAGTGAACGCCATCAGAACGAAGGAAAATGCCACTGTATAGAAGGCAATCGCGTTACATCCCGACTTCAAGCTGTCCGTCCACAAACAAGGCGACCAACACGAAGCAAGGATCGCCATTTTTATGTGCGCTTTTATTCTTCGGGTTTAAAACAACAAAGACTTTGAAAATAATTTAAAGATTAAACTAAAACATTATAAACATAAACACACCCTTTTAAAAATGGAGGTTATAATTTGTCATTTGATGTTGTCAACGTTACCAACTCAACCTTCGCAAAAACAGGCTGGTTATAAAGTCGATGGTACTCTTATGTCACCATTTGTTTCTTGCTTTTTACTGTTTCATTGTATACCTTTTCTTCTGCAATGTTTCTATGATCTGTTGCAGTTTTTTTACTCCTTGTGTTTGCTTATCACACTTACACATCACAATACAACGCGCAAGAGCTTGCAAAAAGAAATTAGGCATTGTGCAATTCTGTTTCAATTACGGTTGCCACATGGACGGGATAGTCAAACTTTTTTTGTTGATTTTTGTTCCAGAAAAACCGCAAGAAAAGCTTTCTTTTGTTAATTTTATTTTTTCTATTTAATGGGAATTAATAGATATGACATTAAATGTAATAGCAATTAAAAAACTAGCAACAAAACAGAACAATTTTGTGGTCAAAATTATGAAAATTACTAAATTTTTGAAAGTGGTACCTATCACCCCGTCACAATTTTGGTTGCCGAAGAGATGTAACTGTTGAGAGTGCGACGCTAATATGCAAATTATTATATTTGATGAAAGATTAGATTAGAAAGAAGTTCATTAACATTCCCGTCGAAGTTTTTTATGGGTTTTGATTTCGAGTAATTTGATTCGTTCACAACCGTTGCACTGATGATGGCGCGAATTTTTTCCCATTGCATTTTCCAATTCAAAAAACGTAGGTAGTTTGGTACGCGTAAACGTAGGGAACTTAAAAATGGTAAATTTTGGTCAAAAAAGTTAAGTTTTGTGTTTGTTTTGCAGTGATTTGAGCGGTTGTGGTTAAATTTCGTTTTAAAGTTCAAATACGATTGAAAGTAGAGAAAGTGTTACGAGAAACTGTAACTTGTTCTCTAAAGCCTAAATTAATGAAAATTTTGTAATTCCCCTCCTGGAATGGTCGATGTGCGCTTGTGCGCCGTAAAACCAGTCAGGCAGTACTTCTGCAAGGTGTATCTTCGCTTTGGTATCTCGTAAATTCTGTCACGAATTTGGTAGTTGTTTGGATAACATTTCATACAGTAAAATGCGTCTAAATGAGTAGAGATAAAGTTATGTGGTGATTAATTAAAAATTACTTGTGTTGTAAGCGTTCGAAAGGATCTTATGGAAGAAATAATGGTTTTGTGTGTGTTTTACTGTCGCGAATGGGAAACGCATGCTCAGTCGAAATTCTGTGCGATGGTTTGATTAGCGGGTTGTCCGAAATCATTTAACGTTTCAATTTTTACCTAATTTTTGGTGTTTTATCCTTTATGACTCGTTAAATACGAATGTGAAAATAATGTACCGTTAGCCGCACAACGTCCTCCGGTGGTTTTCAGTAATGTGTTTTCTGTGCGCGAACAAATAGACCGATGTGATTACAGTTTGTTTTTAATTTTTAAGAAAACAACAAGAACGTAATGTACGCAAAAGGGAAAGGCTCGACCGTACCCTCCGATGCACAGGCACGAGAAAAGTAAGTTACCCCCGGGTTATTTTTCCGATTTACTCTTTTACGTTCACCATTGTCCAATTCCTAAAAGTAGCTGCAGACGTATTGGTGTTATTCCTTAACGACTTTCACAATAACAATCCCACGTGGCATCTATAAAATCGTTCAGAATTCAAACAACGTTGCCATAATCAATGGCACGTGTCGTTTTATTTAACAACATTAATTTTTAGTATTATGCAGGTTGGCGCTATACGTCTACGAATATTTGCTTCATGTCGGTGCACAAAAAGCCGCTCAAACGTTTCTCTCGGAGGTAATTTGAGTATCGCGCCTCGATTTCTCATAAATTGTAATTTTAGATACGCTGGGAGAAAAATATAACGTTAGGGGAACCGCCGGGATTTCTGCATTCTTGGTGGTGGTAAGTTGTGGACGGCAAATTTTTTAAACGTAATTTCGAGCGGACGTAATTTTAGTGTATTTTGGGACTTGTACTGCGCCGCCCCCGAAAGGAGAGACACATGCGAACATTCATCAGAAGCAAAAGCCTTCCACGATTATGTGAGTATAACGAAAATTATTTGATCCGTTTCCTTTTTATGACACTTTGCGATCAATACTACGATACGAGTACGCTTGGCAACATTGTTCGCTTTTAAAGCAGGTGCGTTTACCCGGAGGGCGCGTAATTTTCCTATTTTGCTCAAACAATTCCTCTGTGTACTACTACGTATTTTAAGCTAAGCACCTACTTCCTCCTCTTTAGCGCGTGTCTTTACAATTCGTAAGCCATCAATAAAACGTATTTTCCCTCGACCTTCCCCGATTCAACTTCACAGCGTTGCACAGTTGCGTTCGTCGTAAAGAAAAAAGAAATTGTGTTTAAACAAAAGCTAAAACGCACCATATACGAAATCTGAAAAATAACTTCCTTGTTCTTTTATGGCACTTTTCCGAAAATGTCTACACTTTTTGGATTGGCAACGCCGATTTCGACTGGGAAATCGCTGAAAAGATTATGTACACTAAAAATGCCCATGATTTACAAAATACTTTGAAATATATACCCAGCATTTTGGAAAGATCCAAAATAACTGGAAATTTCTGATTTGATTTAAGAATTCTTCCCTTACAAAGCAATTGCCTATATGAAATACTTTCCAGTATTTTTTTTAATATTTATATTACTGTGTATTGTAATAATCAATCACCGTACAATGTGTCCGCAGCATGGCCCTTGAGTACGATTAGTCTATAGGTACACGCATATTGTGTAGGTACCTACTTCGTAACCTACGCTCCAAAATTTTAAATTGCAACATACCACGAAGCGTCATTAGAAAGTTTCCAAAAGTGGTTTTATTGATAATAATAATAATAATGTATTAACCAACAGTTTGCACCATTTACAGGACAAAATATTAAGAAAAGAAAAAATCAACATTAAGGTTACTAAATAGGTACACAGGCGCTTTTGGTTTAGTATAGTTTATATCAATATTGGAAGCGAGTTAAATAAAGTACACCTTGAAACATTAGCATAGTCTTTTTACAATAAAAAGTGTAATGTTTATTTGCAGTGCATAAAAGTTCAGACATTCTAGCAGAAAGGAAATGCAGATAAAATGTTCGCCCATAACATGCAAAAGGCGATTTTGATTCACATGTGTAATTCCTGTTTTTGGCATAATAGAGGTACCTGAGAAATCATCATTGTACTTTTTCGATACGTTTTAAAATTGCGAGTAAGAAAACTACCGCCCATTCGCATCCAGTCATTCTTGGACTGGTAAAAGCAAAGGCTCGAAATCACTAAAATATCCTAAAATTCTGACTAAAGTGTACACAGAAAATTCCATTGTGATTTCCCTTTCGAAACATTTAAACCAATCGACTTTTCCGCGTAAAAAAGCGTCTCAAATTTTTGCATGAGATCCAAAATCGCTTCGTAGTGAATTTTGCTTTATATTTCCAAATGACCCCCCTTTCATTTGCAAGATGTGCGGAGTAGGTATGTCACCACTATCAACCTCTGCCCAGCCCCCAAAATATACTTGCAGGCGTTGATAACTTTTTGGCCATGCTGTGCCTGTCCTGACGTTAAGTATGGAAAAACAAATTTAGTCCATGTGAAAAAATTATTTGATTCAAACCTAACAGGACTACGAATGTTTTATATACACCCCCCACTTACAATGCTGTGAGTATAACGTTGTAGCCCTGCATTGTAGGTATACTGAAGTAAACTACGTAGATATATGACTGCAAATTTTATACAGCAGTTATTACAGTGCATGTAGAAACAAAATATAATTGTCCTTTGACCGAAACAGGGTAGTTGTTGAGGCAAAAATACTTAAGGTCCGTACATGAATCCTCTTTTGGGTTTTAGATGTTACGTTCTCTACCTCTTCCCCCCTTCAGTTTTATGAAAATTATTAATTTGGTCATAAAACTCTACAATCAATAATGGGAAAATGCATGAATCAGTTTGTACTCCTATAACCTGATTGTTTACATTGATATCAGGGATTAAACGGAGGAATATAGTGTTTTTGCTTCATTGCGTTAGGCCAAGACTTAGAGAATTATGATACAGTCGAATCGCGTTTATTCAGGTGCCGCTTGACCAGTTTGCGTATTATCCAGGTTTTTCACAAATGCCCAATTATTCATCATTTTCGGTTCGTATGTGAACATTCCTTTGCCCGGATAATCGAGAGCCGACTGTAATTGATTTTTTGAATCGCATTATGTGTATGTATACTGTATTGTTTGAATTTTTAGGGTTTTGTCAACTCTGGGTATGGTGTAAATGGTATTGCACATGTAAGTTGCCAATTATCGTGTAATACAGTTTAAAAATTTCTTTGGGTACATTTCAGAATGCGGGCCCAGCACCTAGTCCTCTTGGTCAAATGCCACCGAATGACGGCATGCCAGGCGGTCCAATACCACCCGGTTTCTTCCCAGTGAGTAATTTCAATGTCAACGTTATTATTCATTGACAGCGTAATATTTTTTTTAAGAACTCTACCATGAGGCCCTCGCCGCCAACGCATCCCTCTAACCAACCGTCTCCACATTCGCAAGCTCCACCTCCTCACTCTCAAATGATGTCGTCACAACCGTTTATGGGACCTCGTTATCCGGCAGGTCCACGGCCAGGAGTGAGAATGCCTCCACAAATAGGCAACGATTTTAATGGGGTAAGTCTAATGCAAAGCTTGACGGACCTTGTGCCTTCAATTCTTTAAACGTAAAGCTCACTTTCTCTACGCATACGATAAATTTCCTTCCTATCTGGTATACAGAATACAACAGGTCTGCCATAAAAAAATTGCGTGATAGAGGAGAGTAAAATGAACAAAAATAACCCAAGGTCCAAAATGTTTCATCTAATGGAATGTCTAGTTAAAGTTTTTTTTAATTAAGAGGAAACCAAGGTTTTTGCATGTGCCCATTTTGATTTTCAGTAGGTAATAATTACCACGCCACTCGCTCATTATCCTAAAGAAGTGCTAATTTGGGCATAAGTCATAGTTCGGTTTGAATTTATTCAATGGATCTTGTCTAAGAGCAGAACCAGACAAAAGTTCTAACAAGGCGGTACTTATTTGAACAAATTATTGAAGGGTGGAAACTTACGTAGTGTTGGATTATGGCGTGGCATCGTACTTGGCCGCCTGGTTGAACTAAGTGGGACATGCCAGTATTTATAGTAGGATCTGGCAGTCCCAAGCACTTATTGCATGGTGGAATGAAGACCACTAGAAGAATTTCGCCAAGGTAGAAGGTGCGACGGCACTGCATTAGGATCAAACAGACCTAACAATATAGCACGATAGGAGATTGTGCGCCACTTGTTGGTACTAAGCCAGGTCTGGACGTAGTTAGCATGATATGGGTGAACGTTCTTCTGTGTTGCTGCGATGGGAGGAGCATGCAAATTAGGGGTTGATACTATGCAAGTTTCTACCTGGAGGAAACTGATATCATTAATGTTATTAACTCATGTCATTTATTTTACAATTTTCGCCCTTTGTTCATTGGATGGTTTGGTACAATGGAGTTTCATACTAAATTTATTATAAAAAATGCCGCTTATATTAAAAATTTGATTTATTGCAGCCGCCAGGACAGCCGATGATGCCCAACAATATGGACCCGACGAGGCAAGGTAATTTGAATATTATTTCCTCTATTACCTAATATCAGATAACTCAAATCATTATAAAGCAGAAGGATTTTCAATTTGGTTATTAATATAACAACGTATAAAGAAAATTGCACAAGCATGAAGTCAATCCTTGTAATATGCCTTATGTAATATGCATCTATTTCTGTCTCCAGGTGAAGGCGGAGAATTTGTAGGTTGGCAAGGTAGGCAAATGTGCTCCTTCACCACTACACTCCATATGCATACACATCAACTATTGCTTGCTTCGCTTATTTCATATTCATACCATCTTACTACCTTTTAATAGCTAGCTTACTCTGGTGTCTTTTGTGCCGTAGTTATTTGTTGACATATACCTTTTGTTTGCCTTAAGTATTGCTAAAGCTAATTGGCTAGGTAGTAATATGCACTTGCTACAGGCCCTCCAGGAATGAATCCTATGAATCCACGTATGAACCCCCCTCGTGGTCCTTCTATGGGTCCATTGGGTCCTGGATCCTATGGTCCCGGTTTAAGAGGACCCCCACCTAATAGCAGTTTAGGTCCAGGAGGTCCAATTCCGCCTATGTCAATGACTGGCCCTGGTGGTCGGCCACAGTGGCAACCGAATACATCGACGGTAAGCTGAGAGATTCATTCTGTCATTTGTGTGACCATTTTTTTTGTATATACATAAAGCCTATGAATTACTCCTCCTCGTCACCTGGCAATTACGGAGGACCACCAGGGTCGGCAGGTCCACCGGGTCCTGGTACTCCCATCATGCCAAGCCCTCAAGATTCTTCAAATTCTGGCGGTGAAAACATGTATACCCTTATGAAACCTGCAGTGGGCGGCAATATGCCCGGAGAGTTTCCGATGGGAAGTGGGCCAGAGGGCGGGCCGATGGGTCCCATGGGACCTAACTCAATGGGACCTGTGTTAAACGGTGATGGTATGGACGGTATGAAAAATTCACCTGCAAACGGCGGACCCGGTACACCGCGAGAGGACAGCGGAAGCGGAATGGGGGACTACAACTTAACGGGATTTGGTGGCCCTGGTGAAAACGTGAGTACAAAAAAATAATCGTGATAGGTGCTTACGCTTTTGTAGACTGACACTTAACCACTAAAAGTCGCTCTCCTTGCAGGACCAAACGGAATCGGCCGCTATTTTGAAAATTAAAGAAAGCATGCAAGAGGAGGCCAAGAGGTTTGAGAAAGACTCGGACCACCCTGAGTATTTCATGCAATAATTACTCCCTCACTGGCCTCTTTGGCTGGTGTACACCTCCGCCTCTCTTCCTTCCTAACCTACTAACCTGGGCGATGGTGTGCTCTTACTGCCCTCAACCCGTGGTGCCGCGAGCACGCCCAGTTTTAAGTGTTTTTACTTTGGCTGTCACTAGTCATCGTATTTTCTGTTTTACAGATTTTCCTTTGAAGACAGAACATTGGGGATAACGATTGGAACAGGTGTAATTTAGGTGTATTAATGAACCTGGGTGGGCACGCTACCTGTTCCTTCCTTCTATCCACCGGCCTAGGCCAGGTGGGATGTATTCACGGGGCCTAGCGTTTTTTTATGTACCTATCTACTGTCTACTTAAATGTGTCTACATTCCTCTTCGGGGCAGATTATAGATGCATTATGGACACCCACTACTTCACACCATGTGTAAAATTAGTCATTTTTTAAATTTTTACCTTAGCTTCGAAAAAAGAGACTCTTTAATCTGCCTCGGCCTAGTGTGGTTTTGGAAGAATTTTTAAGTTTTGTTATAAATAAAATTTATATCACGCAAACTGTGTAATAACCAATGCATTTGTCCCATTTGGTTTATGTTGTTATACATTTCATTTTAACTTTTTGTCAATCATTGTGACTACTATTCACATTTAGATTAATACGAATTAATTTAATTTATAAATTCTATTCTTGAGAAAATAAATAATAACTTTAAGGTGTAATGGTTTTGTTTATTTCTGTATTTTTCTATTATGTTTATTAATAAAGGTAGTCACCATCCAGTCATAATTTTTTGTATATTGTTCCGGCAATTAATTATGACCTTTGAATTAATTAGCAGTCTTCCTCTTTTCGTAACGCTGTTTTAAGTTTACAAAAATATGAGTGTTTCATCATTCCCTTTTGTCATCTCTTGTGGGTTGTAAATGAAAAGAGCGACTATTGTCATTTTTGCTACCAATTGTTGCCCATCATTGAGCAATCTTGACGTTTATTGTCAACATTGAAAATTTCCTTTTACTATAATTAAAATATTTCGCTGTGAGAAGTGAGTTAAATTCTGATATTTATCAGTTTAAATAATTTAATGTATTTTTTTAGATATTTCTTTGATTTGTACCACCTTGAGATTTCATAATATTGCTAGTAAGACAGATATTTACGAAGTTAATCATTAGAATCTGGATATTATTGTTATTGCATACTGGCGTCTGCTATCATGAGACAGTGGTCGTCTGTATGCTCCTACCCACCAACCCCTTAGGTTGAAGTCGAAAGGTTTAATTACCTGAAGACGCAAGCCCCCCCCCCCCCATTACGGCTGTAAAGCAGGCCGCATGGCGCCATTACATATATCGCAGTAGGGAGTCGATTTGTTTCGAGTCACCCGGAAAGTGCTCCATACCTAAACATGGTTTTGGTTACGCCAGTGCACAGCGGAGGTGATTTTGGAGGCAAGTCGTTGCTAGAAGACGCCCAATCTCACCTTTTCTGGTGCAAAAAACGTCCTTTACACAAATACAGGTGAGCACATAATGGATAAATCATTTGCATACCCCCGTGTTTTATAATAGCCATTCTATTGTTAGCATAAAGACACTTATCTTTCCCTTGAAAACTTCAATGATAGAGAACAAAATAAACCACGACCTCGAGTCTAAGCGTCCCGTAAATGAAACAGTGGGCTGAGAATCGTGGACTTGCATAGAAGTATTCTCGGAAAATCGCTGCGTCAGATATCTATACTCCAACCAGGAAAACTAGTCAACGTTCGTACAAGAAATGGAACGCATTAATATCAACATATGTGGTCTAAGTAAAACCGAATGGTCCGGAACAGAGAATGACCATCACGTCTTTTAATCTGGAGAACACCAAGCAGACTTATTGTGTTGCTTTCGTTGTGCACAAACAACCGACTAATAAAGTCACCAGTTTCATCCCAATATTGGACACGCAAGCGTTCAGACGTTCACTTTAACAGTGCATCATTGAAACGGCATAAACCCTGCTAGGACGTCTGGGGTGGAAAAAGGAAACAGTGGATGACCCAGCACATTCTAGATCTAATAAGACCCCACTTTAGGTATAATGAAATTTAATTTTGGGGAATTTTCGAAGTGTTTTCGAAACCAAAAAGGTACAAACCATGAATGCAATAGAAGTAGTACGGAATACCGGCGTTTAAGTATAAAAAATGCATTTGGGCGGGGGGGGGCTAAGCGTTTAATGTTAAATGTTTAGAATTTTTTAGTTATGTCCCAAGTTTAAGGTGTCATGGATGAAGTTGAATGATTAACACAAGCTAAATCGGTGTTACAATTTTCAGCATACCCCGTTCGAGTCGGATAACACCTAGTTAGACGCTCCCCCCAATCCATACAATCCACCACATTGTTTGGCATATGTAGCGACCCAGCGCAATGGCAACAACGTAGTTGTGAAACGCCCCTGAGAGTGCCTACCAGGGACGCATCCCCACGACAGTTGACTAAATCCAGGGAGAGGCGGCGACGCCAGGCATATATCACAGCTTCTAGCACTAATTATAATTGTTAAAAAAAGTACAAATTATGCACAGCTCTTGTGCAGCTTTTTAGCACAACCTGGTGAAATTTGCGCACTGAGCAGGGCAAAGGATTTTATATAAAGCTCCGTGCTTAAAACGTGTTGTTTAGGCAATACATTGATAATTGTTATATCTAGCCTATAACTTTTGATTGAGAAGTCTAATCGAAAAAGTACGAATCGTTTTGGATTCTACGCCCCAAAATTAATAAGAAAAAGTGTTTTCCCGAGAAATTTTGGTGTAGTCGATTTTTTGTAAAAAAGGAAGGTTATACACTGCCTTTTTTTGAGCCCCGAAGAAAAAATTGTCTCAGATCGACCGGGAAAAAAAATTTTCTTATAGAATGTGGCCTGTAAAATCCATAATTTCAAACAGTTCCAAGATTGGGCTACTAGTTCAAAAGTTACAGCCCTTTGAATTTTCTTTCGAAATTGGTTTCTTTATAACACAATTGAAATGATTAATTTGAGCATCTTCGCACAAAAGTTGCTTTTGAAAGTAATGATGATTACCTAAGGTAATATATTTAAACCAACTAATTTTAAAATCATTAATATTGATATTAGTAGCTTTTCTTGAGGAGGTTTGCGATGATCACTTTAAGGAAGGATTGTAAGCCAACCATTTTGAATCTGGCCGGAGTAGGATTAACGTTAAGGACTCGATTTTGGTAGAGTAGCCTTAATTTCCAGAACCCACTCTGACACACTTACTTATGGGAGACTTAAACCTTAATTTATGATCGAATATCACACCCAAATTTCTTTCCGCTTCACTACATTTAATTGGTGGTTTTCCAAGAGTGATATTAATCTGATTTACCAAACTTCTGATTGCGATGAAACTTTGGGGAATGGTTTCTGATTTAGTAAAAGTGTGCGAGGGGAGGCGGCGCAGCCGCTGAAATCGGGCTTATATCCCATCTATGCAGTGGGAAATGTGGGCGAGGTGAGCCAGCGCCGTAATTGAGCTTATGTCCCATCCGGGAGGTATTGACGATGTTCACTGGGTCTGCTGGTTTTATATAAACAAATCACGTAATTAAATTTACGTATTTGTACTTGATCCGCCTCTGTCTGTTACAGCCAGTGCGGCCCTGACTTAAAGGTCGTGAATCTCGGATTTGTCTTTTTAAAGGCAGATACTGTACCGCGTTTATCTGTATGAAATTTCTAAATAAATTACAAAAGTACGAATATTAAAGGTTTATAATTATTAATTATGAACAATTAGGCTTGGCAATACGGCAAAGAATCGGCATTATGAAAGTGATACCGCGCAGCGCAGATTACCACGCACGCGCATTAGCCTCTATTGTCAGTCACTGCTAAATGAAACGAAAGAAAGCAGTAAACAGAGGCATTCTCTGTTAGTATTAGTTGTACATTTCTTGTTTATTATTTCATTATTACGGTTATTTTTGAGTTAGTAAATCGTTTTGCGATGTTTTTAATAAATGAAGTCGGCATTAAGAGGTGGCTATTTATACGTTTTGTTATAAGTGTGTAAGATGAATGAACTTGTTGAAAATGTCGCTGTTTTGTGCGTGAAGTCTGCAGCTTCTAGTGATAAATTATAAACGGATTTAGTTATTTTATATTTATAAACGAAAGTGCTTTAAAGGGTGCCTTTTATACGATGGCTGGTATTAGAAATAGAACCCCATTTGTACTTCTTTTGTACGTAATTCAAGCGAACTCATTTTCAAATTACGACAACGAAACAGGTAAGAATTTGTTGACCAATTAACTTATGCGGCGTTTAAATGTCCGTTGTGTAGTGCACGTTGTCCGTTCTTTTTAAAAATGCAGGCTGTGAACCTTTAATTGCCATATGCCGAACTGTCAGCATTTCGAAATTGTGCTCTAATGAATAATTTTCCTTGGAATACCTGTTGAACTTTAACACAAATGGGTGGTTCCCGTGTGACGCATTCGTGTTGACACCTTTACGTGTTTTACGAAATAATCGCGTTTTTTTAATTGGATCCCTTTATTTTTGACGGGGAACGCGAAGGGAGCATCATCATTCAAAAACCAGTTTGCAGAATGTAAAATATTTCCGCCATCGATATCTTACTCTCCGATTTTTTAACTCTGTACAAAATGAAATGGAGCTCTTAATGGGATGACTCATTCCTTACGTATTTCCCACTTGCCGTGTAGCTCTTAAAGTTTTCTTTCATTATCTCTCGCTAGGAAAGTGATACGGCTCGTAATTGCATGTGGGCATTTTCAGTGGGACCGGAAAGCTGAAACAATTCGGAGAATGTAGGGCAAACTATTGTCTGGAAAGTGATCTAAGCTGAAAAGTAAGGGGTACCTTTGGTAAAATCGGTGCCTGAGTCATTTATGATTGAACCCGTTTATCATCTCGTGATTCATCAATGGGAATAATTCCTCGAACTGAATTGCACACTTCTACTGAAAGAAGTCAGTTCAAAACCTTTGGAATCTCCAGACGCCGAAGCATCTTGATCTGAAGGAGCTTTATGTTTTGCAAGTAATTTTTAGTTCATTTTGAAACATTATAAAATCCATCTTGTTCGTCCAGCTGGCTGTATTAAAAGCTGCCATCGTACTTTTTTCACTGTCTTGAACACAAAGGGTACCAAGAAAGAAGCATTTTGGGTTATTTTTGCTGAAAGGTCGTATGGATCGGACCTTCAGTCCAGTTGAGGTGTAAGAGGTACGGTCATTGACAAAAGTAATGGTCACCTAATGGGTAAATTCTGCAGCATAAGCAGTCAACATCAGGCTCCGTTGATTTTTTTGAGGAGGAGATACCTTAATTTGTTGGTTCGCATTTTCATTCTTTTCAAGTGTTTCCTGGGAAAGCACGTCCTGCAGTTTGCATTTCTTCTCTGTCGCGGTACGAAAAAAGTAGGCTTCACAAACAAATGTTCGAAAGCAGAGATATAGTCAGAAAACGAAGTTTTGGGACTACCTCCGCTGTAGTAAGTCAAAAAGTAAAAACGTTTGTTTTATAACAAGAAGAAGCAGATTTTTCGAATATTCGACTTCTAGGGTATGATCATTTGTGCCCCACCTCTTTCACCATGAGTTTGTTAGTGTAGATCAGGTACTAGCTTGTACCAGCAGTTCTTTCGGATGAAGTGGAGAGGTTCATGTTCGTCGGTCGGTAGCAATACTATATTCTAACGAACAGTTACCCTCAAAAGGACTTTTTAAAAGCTTGATTCTGAAAAGGACCAGTAAAATTTGTAAATGTCACAAATCACTTGCACTATCCAAAAACGAGCTTTGTAGAGACAACCTCATCGGTTACAATATCGCCACTGCGCAAATCTGGCTTGGCGTTACAAAGGTATAAGTACAGACTCGCATATCTCTGTGCGATCCACTGTTAACATAAGTTGTAAAGCCGTCGCACTCGCACGATTGGCTACAGCGTTTTTGAAATGCATGGTTTTGTAGGCCACATTTTTGCTGTTCCTCAATCTTATTATGTTAAACACTATTAAATATAAAAACCGCAGTTTTCTAATTCAATGGTGCAGACTGTAGATTGACGCGGGGGAATGAATCCACGACCTAACGCAAAGGGTCTTTGTTATGATTTCGTAGATGATCATTAAATTATATATTTATAGAAATAAATGAGCTGTTTATATTCGTTATTATATAAATGCTAAATCTCGTTTCAATTTTGTTTAAATAAATATAAATAACTCGTCAACGTAACACTCAAATGACATTAGGTATGTTACTAATGTATATTTTTCGGAAGCTTCCTGTTTTCGGTGGAATGTAATCGACTAGGTAATTACAACACGCACCGGCTACTGTGTACCTACATGCTCGGATTACACTTACCATGTGTTCATACACGGTATAATTAAACCGGTCTATGCGCACTACAATTATGAAGGTTATAAATAGTTGTATCATTTTTTTTTTGTGTTGATCGCAAGAAGAATGATATCAAACGGGCTTTTTCATGGGAAGTTTACGTCATTAGCATAGAATAAGTGCGCCAGTTCAAATTTTCTCACTAGCGCCAAATTGAAGTCAAACAGCGTTGCCAAATTTGGTTTCCGACCCGTTATAAATTAGGCGCCACAATTAATTATTTCGAACACCATGTGTAAATTAGTAGTAGTCCGTAGTAAAATCTAAAGATAACTTTCATTGAGTAACCGCTACTGTATAATTACGCATTATTCATTTCGGGTCTTGGACAATTTAAATTCTCGTTTTTACGAGTTTCGCTCGAAAGCAACAATGTGGACTGTGGTCGTTACCGTGCCAGTTTTACTGCTTGGAATTCCAGCCTTTGTTAGCACTCGAACTCCGATTCGCAACAAAGGTCGTTCTTAGAATATTGTTTCGGTGCTTAACTCTCAAATTGGTCGGGTAATAATAGGCACCGTGACTTCGACTTTTTTGGGGTGTGTTCGTCAAGTATCAATCCTTTTGAATGAAGTGGTAGATTGATGAAATGACACAATTTCTGGCAGATAGTCCCACAATTATTCACAGCTATCAATTGCAAGATTGCACTATTTTAGTTTCAAGTACCTATCCTCTTTGGCCACTCGAAAAAAGTAAAACGGAAACATATGTTAAAACAAGAAAATTAATTTAATCGACTGCAGACTTAATTTCACTTGCGGATTAGTCGATCGAACTCCTATGAAGACCTCATAATTTATTTTAAGATTCTTACACAAAAATGTTATGCAGAAAACACATCCGGCTCTAACAGCCAATTTTTTCGTAGAGAACAACAAAAATGTATAATCCGAAATGGCTGACCTGTTTACAGGGGTGGACTGGCCCGGGGGGGCGGGTGGCGGTTGCCACCTGGCCTGTATGTCATAATGGCCCGTTAGAAATTATAAGTATGTGCTGTATTTAGTTTCTTGCACTATTAATAAATTATTAACACGTTTCTCTAATTGGGGTTGATGTTAGGTTGTTAAAAAATTAAAAAATTCTGTTTTAATTGAAGTGTTTTACAATGAATTTATAATTTTTTGTCGTAGCATGAAAGTGATGAAATACAATGATAGGCGACGCGCCTCGTTTGGATTGTATATTTTGTTACTTTTAATTATCAGCTGCAATTTAAAAAAAAACTGTATTGTAATTGATTTCCGAAAAAGGAGTACCTTAAAATGAAGCAAAAAATGTTTTTGTGGTGCACCGCAGAGCTACCCCCCCGCCACCTTCATTACTACACTAATACTTTAATGGCCCGTAACCTATGCAATTCCATCTGGCCCGCCCCTGACTAGAAAGCAATTTCGTAAGAAAATTCAAAGGGCTGTAACTTTTGAACTAGTGGCCCAATCTTGGAACTGTTTGAAATTATGGATTCTACAGGCCACATTCTATAAAAAACACAGACAATTTTTTTTTCGGAGCTCAAAAAAAGGCAGTGTATAACCTTCCTTTTTTACCAAAAATTGACTGCACCAAAATTTCTCGGGAAAACACTTTTTCTTATTAATTTTGGTGCGTAGAATCTAAAACAATTCGTAATTTTTCGATCGGACTTCTCAATCAAAAGTTATGGACTAGAAACCAATTTCGTAAGAAAATTCAAAGGGCTGTAACTTTTGAACTAGAAGCCCAATCTTGGAACTGTTTGAAATTATGGATTCTACAGGCCACATTCTTTAAGAAATTTTTGTCTTCGGGTCGATCTGAGAATTTTTTTTCGGGCCTCAAAAAAAGGCAGTGTATAACCTTCCTTTTTTACCAAAAATCGACTGCACCAAAATTTCTCGGGAAAACCTTTTTTTTATTAATTTTGGTGCGTAGAATCCGAGGTAGAATCTAAAACAATTTGTACTTTTTCGATCGGACTTCTCAATCAAAAGTTATGTACTAGAAACCAATTTCGAAAGAAAATTCAAAGGGCTGTAAACTTTTGAACTAGTAGCCCAATGTTGGAACTGTTTGAAATTATGGATTCTACAGGCCACATTCTATAAGGAATTTTTTTTCCGGGTCGATCTGAGACAATTTTTTTTTCGGGGCTCAAAAAAGGCAGTGTATAACCTTCCTTTTTTACCAAAAAACGACTGCACCAAAATTTCTCGGGAAAACACTTTTTCTTATTAATTTTGGTGCGTAGAATCCAAAAGAAATCGTACTTTTTCGATCGGACGTCTCAATCAAAAGTGTTAATTATCAGCTGTAATTTAAAAAAAAACTGTATTGTAATTGATTTCCGAAAAAGGAGTACTAAAATGAAGCAAAAAATGTTTTTGTGGGGCACAGCAGAGCCCCCCCTGGCCCGTAGGTACCCAGTCCGCCCCTGGCTGTTTAAAGTATGCAATGTAGCAATAGCCGTACAACAATAAATATAATATTGCATATGAGAGGTAAATCCTCTTTAGGGGCATTTGGACACTGGATCAAATGTCATTGATTTTGACCAACGACCTTGACATGAATGTGTTGATAATATACTGCAATTAAAAATGCATACACAAGCTTCATTTTTGAGAGGTAAATAAGTTCCAGGCTAAGGTCCATAAAGTTAGCAACGTGACGTTAGCACTATGTATCAATGGCTATTATTTTGTCCACAACTGTATTTAACCCGAGATTTAACCACACAATCAACTCACTTCTTAACGCAAGCTGTCAAATTAATTAATATTAGATGTGATCTAAAAATGTTTCAATTAAAATTTTGTTGCTCATACCTTATTTAATAAATATAAGTTATAGCTAAAATGACATTTCCCATTTTCTAGTTGTTTTCAAAATCTTCTCAGCTTTCAGAACCATTAGAGGGAACATTGGTAGGTACAACATTTCAGTCAAATTGGTTGCCCCTTGTAAAATTATAAAAGGCAAATATGATAAAATTACAAGACGCAAAATCACATTCTAATTTTTCAATTTACAAATTGAACAAGACCGCTGAAAAAACAACACCCTGTAGATTCTCACTGTCATTCACAGGGCCAATGATGTGTAACTTATCAAATTTGAGCAAAATATCTCAAAAACTGCAGATATAAAGAAAATTTTAACACTGTAGATCAGTAACGAAGCGTGAAATGTTTAATCATAAAATTAGCCCTTTTCGTATTTACATCATATTTAGGAACACCTCTGTATATTACCCATTTATGGGGGTTCCAGCTTAATGTTAAGCTAGCACACTCCAATTTCATAAAAAAAATCTGCCAAACGTGCGAAGCAATAAATTCCCCACTACAGCAATAAATAGCACTTTATTATATGCATTTAACAAAATTGGATGGTAGGGGCGAGGGTAGGGGGGGTGCGAAGTTAACGAACATGTTGTTGCTAACCATTACCATTACATTATTAATGTAATTAAGAAATATGCGAGACCTTTTATATAAGACCAATCTGTTGTTGTCGTTCAGTTGACAGTGGACGACGTGGTAACATTTCCAAAAGGGAACCAAATGAGTATGTTGTACAGATTTCATCATTACGGAAACAGTTTTTTATGTAGCTATTTAGTGCTATCGAAATTGGGGTTCTATACTTATTAAATAAACTTCTTGGTACTGGCTACAATTAATTAAGGATTTTTATTTTAATATTAACTCTCACGGTGACGTGCACTTCGCATAAAAAGTACATCAGGTATTCAACAGTCGTATTATCTCTGCCCAGGTTTCGGTTACAGTCCAATACCAAATACGAGTGTTTACTCCCAAAAGCTCAGCATAGTCGACACTGATTTGAAGGACAACCATAAGCCAGAATTTAAAGACTGTTCTAATTATAAGCCTACATTAAAAGAGGAGCAACCTCGAGGAACGTTCGTGATCAAGGTAGGACTCGCATCGCGAGCTTGTTGTACAATGAATGTTTTAGGTTCATGCGATCGACAAAGATCCGAAAGACGCCGGGGGAACGGTAACATATAAAATTGTTCTGGGAGATGGTGTTCGGAAGAATTTTGATGTCGACGAACATACTGGCGAAATTACGACAAATAGCGTGTTTGACAGGGACGAACCGAGTAGGCAAAAGGAGTTATATATTAGTGTTATTGCAACTGACAATGGTAGACCTCTTCTGGCGGATATTTGCACGTTTAAAGTGACCATCGAAGATATAAACGACAATGACCCTGTATTTGACCAAGCTGTAAGTAAATTTAACTCTTATTGAATTTTTCGTACAGCTGTATCATTCCAGAGTTACAAAGAGCAAGTGGCTGAGGATCTAAAGGAGAACGGTGAAGTAATGAGGGTGCTCGCGTACGATTACGACGATGGAGAAAATTCCAGACTGACTTACGACCTGATATCGAAACACTACAATAACGGCGATCCAAAAGAATATTTTAGAATCGATCCTAAAACTGGGGTGATTTATTTAAAAAAATCGCTCAACAAGAAAAAGGACGATATTTTTCATATGCAAGTAAGCGTACAGGATCACGGTAATCCACCGAAAAGCGCCCTCGCTGATGTGGACATCGAAGTTGTCGACTCACGTAAAAAGGCTCCGGTCTTTGAGATATATCCGAAAAATCCCATCACACTCAAGGAAGACTTCTATGACTTCGACGAGAAAATAGCGGTCTTTAAAGCAAGGTAAGCCTGTAGAATCCTTTGTTAACGTAAAATAATGGCGATTGTCCGCAATGTTTTTGTTTCTAATGTCAGTAGCTCTTTAATTGAAATCATTGACCCCTAATAGATAAGAGTGCAGCGCTTTAAAAGGCAGGGTCAACAATTTCTATCTTATTAAATAATATTGCTCTATTTAAATCACCATTAATCATCTT
The DNA here is from genome assembly GCF_008802855.1 of Photinus pyralis. NCBI lineage: Eukaryota > Metazoa > Arthropoda > Insecta > Coleoptera > Lampyridae > Photinus > Photinus pyralis. The sequence continues at coordinate 19,782,552 of NW_022170509.1, forward strand.
TTTTTAGACAATTTATATCAAATGTGTAAATAGAATTAGCTGTAATCGGGAGGATATTGGGTTTGGACATGGAAGTTTTATAGACCCCTTGAAAATTTTGATTGCTCTAAATTTGAAACGTCTTGTTTATACACTTTAACTTTAGAGGTATAAAGTCGTTTATTAATTATTGTGGTGAAATCAGAAAAACAATTGAGCATTGGGTTATCGAGTTATTCAAGAAAATAACATTTTTTAAATGGAACACCCTTTGTAAGAATAGTAAATTATGCATTTAAAATTCTATTCCATACATACAGTAAAACAACCGTAAAAAGATCAATCCTAAGATCAGGACACTAAGAAGGCTACAAAAACTAACATCAAAAATTGGTTGCATTCATGTCAATTTTCTTATTAAATATTATGGAGTGTGATTCTTCGCATTCTAATCTTGACAGCATCAAACCACTTTCATAAATTTCGAAACGAAGGTAGGAAGTAGTGGTTTTTTTAGTTATATGGTTAAGCAGAAGCACCAAGAATTAAATCATTTCCTCTCATCTACAATGACCGCGAAACCACAGACGCGCCTTGTTTAATTGTCTTTTGTCACGTACTTACATTTTTTAAATCGGAATGACAAGAAAGGAAGTTTTTCATGTTTCCTACACTGTTTTTAAGAAAGCTTTTCAAAATACGGCATTTTCATCCATTATGCTTTTGATAAACAAATTAGAAATCCTTTGCGCCTATCATGCACACCCCTTTCTACCCCTTTTTACCCTTTAGCTGAGGTTCAGATGTACCATACCATTTGTTTTTTCAAGTCTCTGTAGAAACCCTTTTGCATATTGTAGCGAACATTCCAGAAATCCCAGCAGACACCGAGATTAGTCATCGGCGATATGAGGGAAGGCGGATATAACTCAATCCTTCCAGGAAAAATGACCTGTTTATTGTAGAACATTGCGAATCGTTTTAGAACAAATTTTCGTTTACTATATAAGCAAATTGTAGCGTATTGCAGAGAGTTCCACCATCGTCGCGCTTAAGTTATGTTATAAATAATGAGTAATAAATAATAATTACTGTTATAAATTAACCCGTTTTAAGACTGTTATAACTTTATTGTTAATTATTTGTAAATAAATAAACGTCATAATTAAATTTACGTCAGGTGTAGGGTTAGTTTAAGTGAACAATTAGTGAAAGTTTATGACCAGATCTACATCAGAAAAGTCGCCCATGGGTACAAAATTCGAAGCCGATCAACAAGCTATAGAAACAGGTCAACAATAAGTGAAACATGTGATTCAAGATGAGCTACAGCGTCCAAGATAACATTCACACAGTAGAAAACAACATTCGATGGGAAATTACAGTGGTCTACCTACATGAGACAGTTTGACAAACCCAACAAGCCTTGACGCTTGTGCGACATGAGAAATTGGACAAGGCTTTGGCACATGTCCTGGAGTTTGTTACTGCAAAAAAAAATATATCCTGATAATGCTCGTGTGCACACCATTGCTGCAGAAGAAAAGAAACGAGAATCTAGAAGAAATAGATAGTGAAAAGATTAATGGAGCAGCAACGAACAAAACCACAAGGACTGTGATCAAAAAGGACACATTAGAAGAAATTGCCCCGGGAGCACAGCAACCAATAACCCGGAAAACTAGAACGGGTTGATGGGAAGGGGCGAGCATTGACCTACCCAGGAGACTGCTATCCATGTGGCTTCACTTTAGACTCGACCAAACAATTTATACATAGATGGCACTGTATTTGGAAAAACATGTACAATGCAGTTAGATACAGGTGTAACGAAGACCATCGTAAGTAACCTAGCCTATCTCGGGAGAAAAAGCTACAATCGTCAAAACTGAAGCTGAAAACGGCAACTGGTGATTAATAGTCCAGGCGAGAAATTCGGTAAAGCGCATTATAAAGGTTCTAACGACAAATCTTGAGACATTTTGGTGACAAGTGTTTTTAGGGCAGTTGGACCCTGCTGAATCCGATTTTTCCTGTCACCACCTCGAATTTTGGCTGCTAAGGCCTCAAATCAAGATGGCGGTCAAAATGGCGACTAAAACTCACTTTAACATTTATTTCTTGTTGAAAACAAAAATATTATGATGATTTTTATGTAGCACATACATTTTGCCACTTAGTACCAGTTTATGAGAAAAAATTTAAGATGGCGACTGAAAGAGAGCTCCAAATGCCGCGTTTTGTAGTATTCTTGATTTATTCAACCTTTTAAGTGAGCAAAAGAATTATAATTTGTTTACAAAGTGCCTGCTTAAGTGAAAAAGAGGTACAAAAACATTACTTACACTTTTTTAAAAATGGCGGACAAGATGGCGCTTAGTTTGACTTTTTGTACAAACTCTGTATAAAAAAAATAAATCGAAAACAAAACTTAAAAAATAGAAATGAGCAAAAACATTAGGCTTTATTCGGATTCGTCACTTGAATCCAAAGATTGCACAAGCTGAGTTTCTAGGCTTTCGTTGTTTTTGCAAACGCTACTTCTGGTGCACAGCATGTGTTTGCCTTTCGAATTAACAGTTCTCCGACACTTGCATATGTTAGTTTTGCACCCTTTCTTGCGACCACAATGTACCAAACTTTGGCATGCTTTTGGCACGGCACACCCACAGTCAAAATATTTCGAACTTGGTATATAGGCCAGCAGATTCGCGCAATATTTGGCGTTCTATTTGTAAAACAAAAAAAATTTTATAAGGATCTTATAAGATAATTATTAATACCTCCCTAACCCACTCAAAAAGATTTCGATAATTGCTTTAAAATATCATCAAAAGTCATAAAAATATCCGCACGTTGGGAATAATTTTGTTTTATTTTTTTCGCAAATTGTTATTATTAATAATGGTTAGAAGAAAAACTCATTTTAACCTATTTGGATCAACCCCATGTAGAAAACGCAATTTTTTTCTTTGCAACTAAAGAAATTAGTTAACACAAGTTTCTACCGTCATTTTGACCACCATCTTTATTTTTTATACGATAGTAATAAATAATGAAACGTATGCACTAGATAAAAATCATGATAATATCTTTGGTTACTACAACAACAAATTTTAAAGTGAGTTTTAGTCGCCATTTTGGGCGCCATCTTGATTTGAGGCCTTAGCAGCCGGAATTCGAGGTGGTGACAGGCAAAATCGAATTCAACAGGGTCCAATTACCCTAAAAACACTTGTCACCAAAATGTTCTCAAGATTTGCCGTTAGAAGTTAAGATCTCAAAATTCTCGCCCGGACTACAAGCTCAGGTGCGGGGAGATCTGACGGTCTGTATTCGTATTGGATTCACGAAAGGTACACAGCAAGTGTTAGTAGCAGAGATAGTCAATGAAGTGATTTTGGGAATGGAAATAAATAAATAATAATTACTGTTATAAATTAATTGTTTTTATTTGTAAATAAATAAACGATGTAAATTACGTTACAATATGTAATGCATTTATATGTGTAGAATGTAAAACCGTCCATTCCCACTGTAACTGCCATTAGTTACAAACAAACGTTTACTTGTAGAGATCACCAGAAAAAATTGATTCTTTGTGCCAAATCAAGATTTGTACGTTTCTCTTGTTCTTTGTAGGTCAAACACTGAACAAACAAGTTTACAATTTGAACTGCTTAAGGGTAAAACAACCCAGACAAATAAGGACCAAACTTTCAAGCTTACCCAAGAAGGTGAAACAGAAGCGTATATCTCTCTCGCGCGCAATTTGGACTACGAAAGGGTCACCGAATATCAGCTGACCGTTCGAGTTACAAATAAAGAACAAGCGGCGTCCGTCACCTTTGAAATTAAAATAGAAGACGTAAACGACGAAATCCCGACGTTTATAGACTCCGTTACAGGTAGTGTGTTAGAAAATGAACAGCCCGGTGCTCAAGTTATGCAGGTAAGAAGCTCGTACAAGTCCAATTCGTTTAATACACGTTAAACTTTAGGTTAGAGCAATCGATAAGGACGGAACCTCGGCGAATAACATTGTTAGTTACGAATTGCAAAACTTCAAAGACTTATTTAAAATTGACGAAAAGACTGGTAAAATTACGACTTTACAAATGTTTGATCGGGAAGCGGAAGATTTTTACAACGTTCTCGTCGTCGCCAAAGATAATTCTCCTAGTGCAATTTTAAAAAACAAACTGGAGCCGAACTCTGCAAGTCAAGCATTTCGAATTACCATCGAAGATCGTAACGATAATAAACCTCAATTTACAAATAGCACGTACGTTGCCGATAATATTCTCGAAACAACTGACAAGGGAAAAGATGTAATCGAAGTCAAAGCGGTAGACAAAGATACCGCTTCCCTTATTGTTTATAGCATCATTGACGGCAATATCAACGACGCATTCACCATTGAAAATACGACTGGTAGAATTAGAGTTAACAACAAGTTAGATTTTGAAACGATAGAACAATATAAATTGATAGTTCAGGCGAGTGACGGTATTTATATGGATTCGGCGAAGGTTATCATTAATATTGGCAATGTCAATGATGAACTGCCCGTTTTTGAGGAGTACAACAAGAATATTACCATTGAAGAAGAGAAAATCATCGAAGGATGCATCTTAAATTTGAGAGCTTACGATCCTGACATTAAAGATCGCAACGCCGACCAAAATATTGTGTACAAAATAATGGACAATCAAAAAAGCTTTTTGAGTATTAACAATGCTGGCTGCGTTTCCCTTATAAAGGTAAGTCTTTTGGTGGTCATTTGAAAAAAGTATTCATCTTCTGAGAATTGTTGCTTAGTCTCAAAGTGAGATATTGAGAAAATGAGCCAAATCAATTAATATACAGGGTGTTTTTTGCTGAATTCTAAAAATTAGTCAAGAGTAAGCTGTCTTTATTTGAGCAGGTATAACACAAATATAATTAAAAGTAGTTGTTTAGAATGAAAACTTATAGAAGACTCAATTTCGCTTGCAAGATGAAAATGTCGGCCGAATTCAATCTGAATTATTTGAAGCATCCCGTTCAAAGATGTAATTTATTTAACGTAGTCCGTCTTTAGGTGCTTAATTCCACGAGTTCTTAAAGGTTAAATGAGCGCATGCTCTACTGGGAGAGGTAGGTAAATTTTCATTAGTTTAAATAAAGCATTTTGTAATTCAAACTGTAGGGAGTGACGGGAGGGTGCCTCATATAATTAATCTTGAATAGGCAATTGGATCCAGTAAAGCAAAAGAGCATGCGCTCGTTTAATCTTTAAAAACGGGATTAAGTACCTGAAGGTGGATTATTATACAGGGTGTAAAGCGATGGGGTATACAAGAGGGAATTTTTTTTTTAAATATTGATTTATAAAAAAAATTTATTCTTCATGATATTTTTTGCTTGCTTTGAAAGTACCAATAACGTTTCGATAATCTAAAATTTATTTATAGAAATCTGGAAAAATAATAAAATTAATTTTTTTATTGAAAGTTATTACATCATATCACATTATAATCAAAATAGCGTATTGCTATCAAACCACAAACAATCGAAACGTTATTGGTACTTTCAAAGCAAGTAAAAAATATGAAGAATAAATTTTTTTCATAAATCAATATTTTTAAAAAAAATTCCCTCTTGTACACGTCATCGCTTTACACACTGTATAATAAGTATATGAAAACATGAACGTTTCTTAGTATTCAGGTGGCCTTTATTAGTACTTTTTTCCAAATTTTTACGCATTTAGATATGTTCTAACATTACCTCTATAGGCGCTGGATCGAGATAAACCGAATGGCTTCCCCAAGCACCAAGCGTACGTTTACGCTCATGACGATGGCGGCGCGCCGGGGTCTCAATTAAGTATTGCAGAGTTCAATATCATTCTTTTGGACATCAATGATAACGCCCCATTTCTGAATGTGGTAAGTAAACTTATTTTTTTAAAGTAACAAAAGGCTAACCCACATTGTTTAAGACGGAAGTTGTTTGGTACGAAAATCAAAAACCGGGACCGATTATTCAACTCACGGCAGATGACTATGACAGTCCAGAGAACGGTCCTCCTTTTAGTTACGCGATAGCGAACGAAGCTAGTAGTGATATACGTAGAAAGTTTTCCATACATGACGATATTCTAAATGCGGACGTAACATTCGATAGAGAAGAGCAGAAATTTTATCTTGTACCTATCGCCGTAACCGACAGTGGCAGTCCATCTCCCGCCACCGCCACTAGTTTCATGAAGGTTATCATTGGCGATGTTAACGATAATGAAGCGAAACCTGGCGAAAGTCAAATATTTGTCTACAATTATGAGGTAAGTTGTTACTCACATTTCACACTTATAATGAAAGAGAAACATTCTGTCTGTGAATGCTGGACAAGAACAATAATGACTATTGAATAAATTTGAATATGGTTAATGATGATGATATGGATAAACTGTGTTTTATTTTAGGGAAAATCTCCCGATGTTTCGATTGGTCGTGTTTATGTTGACGATCTCGATGATTGGGATTTAAACGATAAGTACTTTCAATGGGCGTCTTTCGAAGATGAGCATTTTACGCTTAATAACGATAATGGTACGATCATCATGAAAAGTGGTACGCCCGCTGGGAAGTATATGTTGAATTTCATTGTTACCGAAGAGCATCTACCCCTTATCCCAAGGCACGAAGTCGAAGCGTCCGTGGAAGTTACTGTTAAAGAGATACCAGAGGAAGCTGTACGCAAGTCAGGTTCGATCCGTTTATCGGGCATTACGATAGAGGACTTCATCGCGAAAGATAGTGTAAATTTATATATTATTTAAACTTGACGCAATGATGTTGATATTCTAATTTTTAGAATGGGGTCAGTAGAAAGGATTTGTTCCAAGCGTACTTTGCAAAGGTTTTCAACAAGACATTGGAAAATGTCGACGTCTTCACAGTGATACCCACGCCATCTAATAGTTCATATATAGATGTGCGATTCTCTGCACACGGATCGCCATATTACTTACCTGAGAGCTTGAATTCAAAAACATACGAGCATCAAGTGGAGCTCGAAGATATTTTAAAGGCCCAATTCGTTCTTATCAGCATCAATGAATGCTTGAAGGAGTCCGTTTGCCCAGAACATAACTCGTGCAACAATAGACTGGATATCAAGGACACTGCAGCTGTGGTGTTTACTAATAAAACATCGTTTGTTGGCATAAACGCAATCGTCGAACCCATTTGCGACTGTTTACCTTTAGATTCTATACAACCTATAGATGATGAATTGTGTTATTCCAATGGTATCACCTTTACAGGTAACGGATGGGCCTTGTATCCACCATTTGAAGCTTGCAACAAGTCTGAAATACGATTGGAAGTTCTTCCTCAGCATGGCAACGGTCTCATCATTTACGCGGGTCCATTTAGTACATCACCTGAGCCAATTGTTAGAGGTAAGTTGGAAGGCACACCTGAATATTTGCGTTGGTAAGATCTGTATTCCGGAATTAAAGCGGAGAGTGAAAAGATGCATCACACACCATCTTTTAACTAGAATTGTGTTTCTTTATGTGGTATTTGTTAGGTAAAGAATAATACTTTGTTTAAGACTTGTTTAATTTGCTTAGCTACTTACATTGTGTATCTCAACATTGTTGCCAACTTAACTCTAAGTAACTTAAACCTATACAAGCTACTCCAACATCCCCTTTCTTACAGATCTAGCTTCACAGGCGCTTTAACAATTCTTCCCCTTGTAGTAACTATACCCCCTGGAGCTAACTCTGACTTATTTTCTATTACATTATTATTTTCGTTCTCAATATCTATATATACTATGGTCTCCTATCATTCCTAACTACATCCTGCTCACTTCCCTCCTTTCTCATAGTAAATGATGGACAATTGCGTTTGTAATTAATTTTAACGAATTTTCTATTCCTTATCAAAATAGCGCCATTCTCCATCTTTACTTTGTATGTCCTATTTCTAAGTATACTAACTACCCTGCCTGGTGTCCATACAGTGTTTTTTTTTTACCATTACATGCATTCCTATTAGTCCGGGCGAGAAATTCTGTAAAGCGCATTATAAAGGTTCTAACGGCAAATCTTGAGACATTTTGGTGACAAGTGTTTTTAGGGAAATTGGACCCTGCTGAATCCGATTTTGGCTGCTAAGGCCTTAAATCAAAATGGCGACTAAAACTCACTTTAATTCTTGTTGAAAACAAAAATATTATGATGATTTTTATGTAGCACATACGTTTTGCCACTTAGTACTAGTTTATGAAAAATTTTGAAGCCAAAAAAATTTAAGATGGCGGCTGAAATAGAGTTCCAAATGCCGCGTTTTGTAGTATTCTTGATTTATTCTACCTTAAGTGAGCAAAAGAATTATAATTTGTTTACAAAGTGCCTGCTTAAGTAAAAAAGAAATACAAAAACTTTACTAACACTTTTTCAAAAATGGCGGACAAGATGGCGCTTAGTTTAAGTCTTTGTATGCGATATACAGGTAGTATTAAAATCATTATTTTTCGTTATATACTGCCTTTTTTTTGAGCTCCGAAAAAAAAATTGTCTCAGATCGACCCGGAAAAATTTTTTTTTATAGAATGTGGCCTGTAGAATCCATAATTTCAAACAGTTCCAAGATTGGGCTACTAGTTCAAAAGTTACAGCCCTTTGAATTTTCTTTCGAAATTGGTTTCTTGTCTATAACTTTTGATTGAGAAGTCTGATCGAAAAAGTACGAATTGTTTTGGATTCTACCCACCAAAATTAATAAGAAAAAGTGTTTTCCCGAGAAATTTTGGTGCAGTCGATTTTTGGTAAAAAAGGAAGGTTATACACTGCCTTTTTTTGAACCCCGAAAAAAAAATTGTCTCAGATCGACCCGGAAAAAAATTTTCTTATAGAATGTGGCCTGTAGAATCCATAATTTCAAACAGTTCCAAAATTGGGCTACTAGTTCAAAAGTTACAGCCCTTTGAATTTTCTTTCGAAATTGGTTTCTAGTCAGGGGCAGGCCAGGTGGAATTGCATAGGTTACGGGCCATTAAAGTATTAGTGTAGTAATGAAGGTGGCGGGGGTAGCTCTGCGGTGCACCACAAAAACATTTTTTGCTTCATTTTAGAGTACTCCTTTTTGGGAAATCAATTACAATACAGGTTTTTTTTAAATTGCAGCTGATATCTAATCAAAAGTAACAAAATATACAATCCAAACGAGGCGCGTCGCCTATTATTGTATTTCGTCACTTTCATGCTACGACAAAAAATGATAAATTCATTGTAAAACACTTCAATTAAAACAGAATTTTTTAACAACCTAACATCAACCGCAATTAGAGAAACGTGTTAATAATTTATTAATAGTGCAAGAAACTAAATACAGCACATACTTATAAATTTCCAACGGGCCATTATGATCTACAGGCCAGGTGGCAACCGCCACCCGCCCCCCCGGGCCAGTCCGCCCCTGCCACCATCTTAATTTGTTTTTGGCTACATATTTTCTTATACAATAGTAATAAATAATGAAACGTATGTACTACATAAAAATCATGATAATATCTTTGGTTACAACAACAACAAATTTTAAAGTGAGTTTTAGTATCCATTTTGGGCGCCATCTTGATTTGAGGCCTTAGCAGCCGGAATTCGAGGTGGTGACAGGCAAAATCGGATTCAGCAGGGTCCAATTACCCTAAAAACACTTGTCACCAAAATGTCTCAAGATTTGCCGTTAGAAGTTAAGATCTCAAAATTCTCGCCCGGACTATATGTCTAATTCTGGTAATTTCTTAGCTCTTTTGTCATAGTAATGCTGACTAGTAACTTGCCTCTCATTTAAAAAGTTATTATTATGATTTTGTGTAGATACTTTCGGTAAAAGATTTTGATTCGTGATAGGTAAGATTGATCTTAATTTTCTAGACATTAATATTTCAACTGGTGAATAGTCATTGTCAATTTTTTGATTTCGGTATGTCAACAATGCCATTTGTAAATCTTTATTATCTTCAATGATCTTTTTAAACATTTTTTTAGCAGTTTGGACATTCTTTTCGGCCATTCCATTAGATTGTGCATTTGTAGGTGACGTTAAGATATGATTAAATTCCCAATTCTTTGCAAAAACTTTAAATTCAAATGATGAAAATTGTGGACCCCCATCAGTTACCAATGTAGCTATTTTTAGAAAAAGAATACTTCGATGTAAACTCCGGGATGCCGACACTCGGAGCCGTGGTTTATTTTGTTTGGGGGAAAGATTTCTCGTTGCTTTCTTGGATCATAATTTAGTTGAAAATATTGTGTGTGGCCTAAAAGTAAATTCTATAATCACTAAACAATATTAAAATTATAGTTAATATTAATAATATTACTTAAGTTGAACTGTATTTAATCATCTTTACTGTTGTTGCAGATTTTATGTCATTAGAACTTCAAGATGGTTATCCTGTTTTATTAGTCGATTTTGGAACAGGTACAACAATGAAGTTTGCAAAAAAACAGCTGACAGTTGGACAAAGTCACAGCATTAGTATCCTACTACAGCCATTTGTAAGTTTAACTGTTTTCTACAAAGACGCGTCTAACGTGTGTTGTCGCAGGAAATTCAATTAATAGTAGATGACTGCCATCAAAGCACATGCGTGGCACTGGGCAAGCCGCCAGGTGAAAACGCACTGCTAAATGTGAACGGTTTACTCCAAGTGGGAGGTGTGAGGTCCGATTTAGATGCGTTAAGCAAACAGTTGCAATGGAATTATACCCCAACAAATAAAGGCTTTGTTGGTTGGATTCATAACTTTACCTTCAATGGGCAGCTGTACAACTTAGGAATGCCGGCCGAATCATTAAATGCGCATCGCGAATGTAATTTCAAGGCAGCTAAAGCTGTGTCGTTTGGTATTGATACCAATTTTATAGTGGCTATTTTGGTTTGCGTCGCTATCTTGTTAAGTATGTATACTTTTTTGGTGGTTATTTATAACTCACCTTGACTTTTTGCAGTATTGCTGCTCGCTGTGGTCGTGCACAGACGGAAACAGGACAATTGGAACGAAAAAGATTCTGACGACATTC
>NW_022170509.1:19793722-19831016 GCF_008802855.1 Photinus pyralis
ATTTTATTAAGAATTAGCGAATTTTGGGTGAGATAAGCTATCCAAAAGGGTTGATGAGGTGAGAGAGGAGAGAAGGGAGAAGCGGGTACGTGTACCTGAGGTGGTTGTGTTTGTCCGTAAAAAGAAAGCACCGCCACATTTTGCACCCTTTCTTGCAACCACCATGTACCCAACTTTGGCATGCTTTTGGCACGGCACACCCACAGTCAAAATATTTCGAACTTGGTATATAATAATATTAATAATTGAACCTAGCATGTAGCCAGCAGATTCGCGCTATCGGTAATTTTGCGCGCGTTGCGTCGTAGCCGTGATGGAAGGTCCTAAATTACGCGTGCGTTTCAAACGATGTATAAACAATATTTGGCGTTCTATTTGTAAAACAAAAAAAATTTTATAAGGATCTTATAAGATAATTATTAATACCTCCCTAACCCACTCAAAAAGATTTCGATAATTGCTTTAAAATATCATCAAAAGTCATAAAAATATCCGCATTTTGGGAATCATTTTGTTTTATTTTTTCGCAAATTGTTATTATTAATAATGGTGAGAAGAAAAACTCATTTTAACCTATTTGGATCAACCCCATGTAGAAAATGCAAATTTTTTCTTTGCAACTAAAGAAATTAGTTAACACAAGTTTCTACCGTCATTTTGACCACCATCTTTATTTTTTATACGATAGTAATAAATAGTGAAACGTATGCACTAGATAAAAATCATGATAATATCTTTGGTTACTACAACAAATTTTAAAGTGAGTTTTAGTCGCCATTTTGGGCGCCATCTTGATTTGAGGCCTTAGCAGCCGGAATTCGAGGTGGTGACAGGCAAAATCGAATTCAACAGGGTCCAATTACCCTAAAAACACTTGTCACCAAAATGTTCTCAAGATTTGCCGTTAGAAGTTAAGATCTCAAAATTCTCGCCCGGACTACAAGCTCAGGTGCGGGGAGATCTGACGGTCTGTATTCGTATTGGATTCACGAAAGGTACACAGCAAGTGTTAGTAGCAGAGATAGTCAATGAAGTGATTTTGGGAATGGAAATAAATAAATAATAATTACTGTTATAAATTAATTGTTTTTATTTGTAAATAAATAAACGATGTAAATTACGTTACAATATGTAATGCATTTATATGTGTAGAATGTAAAACCGTCCATTCCCACTGTAACTGCCATTAGTTACAAACAAACGTTTACTTGTAGAGATCACCAGAAAAAATTGATTCTTTGTGCCAAATCAAGATTTGTACGTTTCTCTTGTTCTTTGTAGGTCAAACACTGAACAAACAAGTTTACAATTTGAACTGCTTAAGGGTAAAACAACCCAGACAAATAAGGACCAAACTTTCAAGCTTACCCAAGAAGGTGAAACAGAAGCGTATATCTCTCTCGCGCGCAATTTGGACTACGAAAGGGTCACCGAATATCAGCTGACCGTTCGAGTTACAAATAAAGAACAAGCGGCGTCCGTCACCTTTGAAATTAAAATAGAAGACGTAAACGACGAAATCCCGACGTTTATAGACTCCGTTACAGGTAGTGTGTTAGAAAATGAACAGCCCGGTGCTCAAGTTATGCAGGTAAGAAGCTCGTACAAGTCCAATTCGTTTAATACACGTTAAACTTTAGGTTAGAGCAATCGATAAGGACGGAACCTCGGCGAATAACATTGTTAGTTACGAATTGCAAAACTTCAAAGACTTATTTAAAATTGACGAAAAGACTGGTAAAATTACGACTTTACAAATGTTTGATCGGGAAGCGGAAGATTTTTACAACGTTCTCGTCGTCGCCAAAGATAATTCTCCTAGTGCAATTTTAAAAAACAAACTGGAGCCGAACTCTGCAAGTCAAGCATTTCGAATTACCATCGAAGATCGTAACGATAATAAACCTCAATTTACAAATAGCACGTACGTTGCCGATAATATTCTCGAAACAACTGACAAGGGAAAAGATGTAATCGAAGTCAAAGCGGTAGACAAAGATACCGCTTCCCTTATTGTTTATAGCATCATTGACGGCAATATCAACGACGCATTCACCATTGAAAATACGACTGGTAGAATTAGAGTTAACAACAAGTTAGATTTTGAAACGATAGAACAATATAAATTGATAGTTCAGGCGAGTGACGGTATTTATATGGATTCGGCGAAGGTTATCATTAATATTGGCAATGTCAATGATGAACTGCCCGTTTTTGAGGAGTACAACAAGAATATTACCATTGAAGAAGAGAAAATCATCGAAGGATGCATCTTAAATTTGAGAGCTTACGATCCTGACATTAAAGATCGCAACGCCGACCAAAATATTGTGTACAAAATAATGGACAATCAAAAAAGCTTTTTGAGTATTAACAATGCTGGCTGCGTTTCCCTTATAAAGGTAAGTCTTTTGGTGGTCATTTGAAAAAAGTATTCATCTTCTGAGAATTGTTGCTTAGTCTCAAAGTGAGATATTGAGAAAATGAGCCAAATCAATTAATATACAGGGTGTTTTTTGCTGAATTCTAAAAATTAGTCAAGAGTAAGCTGTCTTTATTTGAGCAGGTATAACACAAATATAATTAAAAGTAGTTGTTTAGAATGAAAACTTATAGAAGACTCAATTTCGCTTGCAAGATGAAAATGTCGGCCGAATTCAATCTGAATTATTTGAAGCATCCCGTTCAAAGATGTAATTTATTTAACGTAGTCCGTCTTTAGGTGCTTAATTCCACGAGTTCTTAAAGGTTAAATGAGCGCATGCTCTACTGGGAGAGGTAGGTAAATTTTCATTAGTTTAAATAAAGCATTTTGTAATTCAAACTGTAGGGAGTGACGGGAGGGTGCCTCATATAATTAATCTTGAATAGGCAATTGGATCCAGTAAAGCAAAAGAGCATGCGCTCGTTTAATCTTTAAAAACGGGATTAAGTACCTGAAGGTGGATTATTATACAGGGTGTAAAGCGATGGGGTATACAAGAGGGAATTTTTTTTTTAAATATTGATTTATAAAAAAAATTTATTCTTCATGATATTTTTTGCTTGCTTTGAAAGTACCAATAACGTTTCGATAATCTAAAATTTATTTATAGAAATCTGGAAAAATAATAAAATTAATTTTTTTATTGAAAGTTATTACATCATATCACATTATAATCAAAATAGCGTATTGCTATCAAACCACAAACAATCGAAACGTTATTGGTACTTTCAAAGCAAGTAAAAAATATGAAGAATAAATTTTTTTCATAAATCAATATTTTTAAAAAAAATTCCCTCTTGTACACGTCATCGCTTTACACACTGTATAATAAGTATATGAAAACATGAACGTTTCTTAGTATTCAGGTGGCCTTTATTAGTACTTTTTTCCAAATTTTTACGCATTTAGATATGTTCTAACATTACCTCTATAGGCGCTGGATCGAGATAAACCGAATGGCTTCCCCAAGCACCAAGCGTACGTTTACGCTCATGACGATGGCGGCGCGCCGGGGTCTCAATTAAGTATTGCAGAGTTCAATATCATTCTTTTGGACATCAATGATAACGCCCCATTTCTGAATGTGGTAAGTAAACTTATTTTTTTAAAGTAACAAAAGGCTAACCCACATTGTTTAAGACGGAAGTTGTTTGGTACGAAAATCAAAAACCGGGACCGATTATTCAACTCACGGCAGATGACTATGACAGTCCAGAGAACGGTCCTCCTTTTAGTTACGCGATAGCGAACGAAGCTAGTAGTGATATACGTAGAAAGTTTTCCATACATGACGATATTCTAAATGCGGACGTAACATTCGATAGAGAAGAGCAGAAATTTTATCTTGTACCTATCGCCGTAACCGACAGTGGCAGTCCATCTCCCGCCACCGCCACTAGTTTCATGAAGGTTATCATTGGCGATGTTAACGATAATGAAGCGAAACCTGGCGAAAGTCAAATATTTGTCTACAATTATGAGGTAAGTTGTTACTCACATTTCACACTTATAATGAAAGAGAAACATTCTGTCTGTGAATGCTGGACAAGAACAATAATGACTATTGAATAAATTTGAATATGGTTAATGATGATGATATGGATAAACTGTGTTTTATTTTAGGGAAAATCTCCCGATGTTTCGATTGGTCGTGTTTATGTTGACGATCTCGATGATTGGGATTTAAACGATAAGTACTTTCAATGGGCGTCTTTCGAAGATGAGCATTTTACGCTTAATAACGATAATGGTACGATCATCATGAAAAGTGGTACGCCCGCTGGGAAGTATATGTTGAATTTCATTGTTACCGAAGAGCATCTACCCCTTATCCCAAGGCACGAAGTCGAAGCGTCCGTGGAAGTTACTGTTAAAGAGATACCAGAGGAAGCTGTACGCAAGTCAGGTTCGATCCGTTTATCGGGCATTACGATAGAGGACTTCATCGCGAAAGATAGTGTAAATTTATATATTATTTAAACTTGACGCAATGATGTTGATATTCTAATTTTTAGAATGGGGTCAGTAGAAAGGATTTGTTCCAAGCGTACTTTGCAAAGGTTTTCAACAAGACATTGGAAAATGTCGACGTCTTCACAGTGATACCCACGCCATCTAATAGTTCATATATAGATGTGCGATTCTCTGCACACGGATCGCCATATTACTTACCTGAGAGCTTGAATTCAAAAACATACGAGCATCAAGTGGAGCTCGAAGATATTTTAAAGGCCCAATTCGTTCTTATCAGCATCAATGAATGCTTGAAGGAGTCCGTTTGCCCAGAACATAACTCGTGCAACAATAGACTGGATATCAAGGACACTGCAGCTGTGGTGTTTACTAATAAAACATCGTTTGTTGGCATAAACGCAATCGTCGAACCCATTTGCGACTGTTTACCTTTAGATTCTATACAACCTATAGATGATGAATTGTGTTATTCCAATGGTATCACCTTTACAGGTAACGGATGGGCCTTGTATCCACCATTTGAAGCTTGCAACAAGTCTGAAATACGATTGGAAGTTCTTCCTCAGCATGGCAACGGTCTCATCATTTACGCGGGTCCATTTAGTACATCACCTGAGCCAATTGTTAGAGGTAAGTTGGAAGGCACACCTGAATATTTGCGTTGGTAAGATCTGTATTCCGGAATTAAAGCGGAGAGTGAAAAGATGCATCACACACCATCTTTTAACTAGAATTGTGTTTCTTTATGTGGTATTTGTTAGGTAAAGAATAATACTTTGTTTAAGACTTGTTTAATTTGCTTAGCTACTTACATTGTGTATCTCAACATTGTTGCCAACTTAACTCTAAGTAACTTAAACCTATACAAGCTACTCCAACATCCCCTTTCTTACAGATCTAGCTTCACAGGCGCTTTAACAATTCTTCCCCTTGTAGTAACTATACCCCCTGGAGCTAACTCTGACTTATTTTCTATTACATTATTATTTTCGTTCTCAATATCTATATATACTATGGTCTCCTATCATTCCTAACTACATCCTGCTCACTTCCCTCCTTTCTCATAGTAAATGATGGACAATTGCGTTTGTAATTAATTTTAACGAATTTTCTATTCCTTATCAAAATAGCGCCATTCTCCATCTTTACTTTGTATGTCCTATTTCTAAGTATACTAACTACCCTGCCTGGTGTCCATACAGTGTTTTTTTTTTACCATTACATGCATTCCTATTAGTCCGGGCGAGAAATTCTGTAAAGCGCATTATAAAGGTTCTAACGGCAAATCTTGAGACATTTTGGTGACAAGTGTTTTTAGGGAAATTGGACCCTGCTGAATCCGATTTTGGCTGCTAAGGCCTTAAATCAAAATGGCGACTAAAACTCACTTTAATTCTTGTTGAAAACAAAAATATTATGATGATTTTTATGTAGCACATACGTTTTGCCACTTAGTACTAGTTTATGAAAAATTTTGAAGCCAAAAAAATTTAAGATGGCGGCTGAAATAGAGTTCCAAATGCCGCGTTTTGTAGTATTCTTGATTTATTCTACCTTAAGTGAGCAAAAGAATTATAATTTGTTTACAAAGTGCCTGCTTAAGTAAAAAAGAAATACAAAAACTTTACTAACACTTTTTCAAAAATGGCGGACAAGATGGCGCTTAGTTTAAGTCTTTGTATGCGATATACAGGTAGTATTAAAATCATTATTTTTCGTTATATACTGCCTTTTTTTTGAGCTCCGAAAAAAAAATTGTCTCAGATCGACCCGGAAAAATTTTTTTTTATAGAATGTGGCCTGTAGAATCCATAATTTCAAACAGTTCCAAGATTGGGCTACTAGTTCAAAAGTTACAGCCCTTTGAATTTTTTTTCGAAATTGGTCTATAACTTTTGATTGAGAAGTCTGATCGAAAAAGTACGAATTGATTTGGATTCTACGCACCCAAATTAATAAGAAAAAGTGTTTTTCCGAGAAATTTTGGTGTAGTCGATTTTTGGTAAAAAAGGAAGGTTATACACTGCCTTTTTTTGAGCCCCGAAAAAAAAAATTGTCTCAGATCGACCCGGAAAAAAATTTTCTTATAGAATGTGGCCTGTAGAATCCATAATTTCAAACAGTTCCAAAATTGGGCTACTAGTTCAAAAGTTACAGCCCTTTGAATTTTCTTTCGAAATTGGTTTCTAGTCAGGGGCGGGCCAGGTGGAATTGCATAGGTTACGGGCCATTAAAGTATTAGTGTAGTAATGAAGGTGGCGGGGGGGTAGCTCTGCGGTGCACCACAAAAACATTTTTTGCTTCATTTTAAAGTACTCCTTTTTCGGAAATCAATTACAATACAGGTTTTTTTTAAATTGCAGCTGATAATTAAAAGTAACAAAATATACAATCCAAACGAGGCGCGTCGCCTATCATTGTATTTCAGCACTTTCATGCTACGACAAAAAATGATAAATTCATTGTAAAACACTTCAACTAAAACAGAATTTTTTAACAACCTAATATCAACCCCAATTAGAGAAACGTGTAATAATTTATTAATAGTGCAAGAAACTAAATACAGCACATACTTATAAATTTCCAACGGGCCATTATGACGTACAGGCCAGGTGGCAACCGCCACCCGCCCCCCCGGGCCAGTCCGCCCCTGCCACCATCTTAATTTGTTTTTGGCTACATATTTTCTTATACAATAGTAATAAATAATGAAACGTATGTACTACATAAAAATCATGATAATATCTTTGGTTACAACAACAACAAATTTTAAAGTGAGTTTTAGTATCCATTTTGGGCGCCATCTTGATTTGAGGCCTTAGCAGCCGGAATTCGAGGTGGTGACAGGCAAAATCGGATTCAGCAGGGTCCAATTACCCTAAAAACACTTGTCACCAAAATGTCTCAAGATTTGCCGTTAGAAGTTAAGATCTCAAAATTCTCGCCCGGACTATATGTCTAATTCTGGTAATTTCTTAGCTCTTTTGTCATAGTAATGCTGACTAGTAACTTGCCTCTCATTTAAAAAGTTATTATTATGATTTTGTGTAGATACTTTCGGTAAAAGATTTTGATTCGTGATAGGTAAGATTGATCTTAATTTTCTAGACATTAATATTTCAACTGGTGAATAGTCATTGTCAATTTTTTGATTTCGGTATGTCAACAATGCCATTTGTAAATCTTTATTATCTTCAATGATCTTTTTAAACATTTTTTTAGCAGTTTGGACATTCTTTTCGGCCATTCCATTAGATTGTGCATTTGTAGGTGACGTTAAGATATGATTAAATTCCCAATTCTTTGCAAAAACTTTAAATTCAAATGATGAAAATTGTGGACCCCCATCAGTTACCAATGTAGCTATTTTTAGAAAAAGAATACTTCGATGTAAACTCCGGGATGCCGACACTCGGAGCCGTGGTTTATTTTGTTTGGGGGAAAGATTTCTCGTTGCTTTCTTGGATCATAATTTAGTTGAAAATATTGTGTGTGGCCTAAAAGTAAATTCTATAATCACTAAACAATATTAAAATTATAGTTAATATTAATAATATTACTTAAGTTGAACTGTATTTAATCATCTTTACTGTTGTTGCAGATTTTATGTCATTAGAACTTCAAGATGGTTATCCTGTTTTATTAGTCGATTTTGGAACAGGTACAACAATGAAGTTTGCAAAAAAACAGCTGACAGTTGGACAAAGTCACAGCATTAGTATCCTACTACAGCCATTTGTAAGTTTAACTGTTTTCTACAAAGACGCGTCTAACGTGTGTTGTCGCAGGAAATTCAATTAATAGTAGATGACTGCCATCAAAGCACATGCGTGGCACTGGGCAAGCCGCCAGGTGAAAACGCACTGCTAAATGTGAACGGTTTACTCCAAGTGGGAGGTGTGAGGTCCGATTTAGATGCGTTAAGCAAACAGTTGCAATGGAATTATACCCCAACAAATAAAGGCTTTGTTGGTTGGATTCATAACTTTACCTTCAATGGGCAGCTGTACAACTTAGGAATGCCGGCCGAATCATTAAATGCGCATCGCGAATGTAATTTCAAGGCAGCTAAAGCTGTGTCGTTTGGTATTGATACCAATTTTATAGTGGCTATTTTGGTTTGCGTCGCTATCTTGTTAAGTATGTATACTTTTTTGGTGGTTATTTATAACTCACCTTGACTTTTTGCAGTATTGCTGCTCGCTGTGGTCGTGCACAGACGGAAACAGGACAATTGGAACGAAAAAGATTCTGACGACATTCGTGAGACTATTATCAATTACGAAGACGAGGGAGGTGGCGAGTACGATACTGGTTTTGATATGTCTGTACTGCGACGTGAGCATTTGGAGGATAAAGCTCCTGTGCAAGAAAGTCTCTACAAGCAGGCGGACGTTCCCGACATAAGCGGTTTTCTTACCGATAAGAAAGATTCCTGTGACCGTGATCATATGCCTTATGATGATGTTCGCTATTATGCTTACGAAGGAGATGGAAATAGCAGTGGATCGTTGTCTTCTCTAGCATCATGTAAGAGTCTTATCACAAATATAAACCCATTATATGTCTCAAGTGTAAAGCTTCTTTCACAATTACAATTATTGCGTACGCAGACATTAAAAAAGACCAACATTCACAATACACAAAATTAGCTTGTTATTTGTAAGAGTGATAGCAACGTCCTCTGTAGGTATTGTACATTGCGATCAAAAATGAGTGACCGTCGAGTCACCTTTGGAATTTTTGTTTACATGGGAAATCGTACTTAACTTCAACTTTCAAAGGCGACTCGACAGTCACTCATTTTTGATCGCCCGATATTAACAACAGTAACAAAGTTTCCATTTTTTTTACTCTCGGCAACGTTTTTTTAAATAAATAAACCCCCCTTGTCTCTGGAAATAATCATACCCGCCATGTGGCTCTACATAAGGAGAAAGCACAAAACCGCAATTCCTATGTAGCATCAGTAGTATTCTTACAAAATACTTCAGAAGTCTCAATCAGCATCAATTCAAAAGTATAGTTGGTGTCAAGTTAGCTAGACACCACCAAAATGAATCTCTGTATCAAAAAAAGCGGCAAAAATTTTTTTGTTTCTTTATTTCTTTTTTTGGAAA
This sequence comes from Photinus pyralis, assembly GCF_008802855.1. Classification (NCBI taxonomy): domain Eukaryota; kingdom Metazoa; phylum Arthropoda; class Insecta; order Coleoptera; family Lampyridae; genus Photinus; species Photinus pyralis. The sequence goes on from NW_022170509.1 coordinate 19,803,302, forward strand.
GATATTTTTTTAAATAAGTAAATAAATGCACATATTTTTACCTAATAATTATAAAAATGTATAAATCAAATTTGACCAGTAAAATTGATTAAAACAAATAACAGGAAATAATAATAAGGTGTAATTAACAATGTATTGGGAAATGTTGGCAAACATTGCGAATTTTCTCCACTAAATTACCTTAGAATCAAGTAATTTACAGAAGATCTCATTATAGACAAATGGAGTAAAACGAACAGGTATTTGTGCAGCTTCATTCTAATATTGTTTAACAATAAATGAATAAAATTTGCAAAACTGAAAAGGATAGAAATATACCGTTTTCGCACTCCACGAATATACATGGTAATGAAATGCAAATTGACTACAGAGGACTGATTTAGAAAGAAAAACTTGCTTTTTAGACAATTTCATTAATCCTAATCCTAGATGTCGTTGTATTTATAATTGTGTCTTTTAGGTACCGACGAAGGTGATCTGAAATTTAACTACTTATCAAATTTCGGACCACGGTTCCGTAAGTTGGCGGACATGTACGGAGAAGATCCGAGCGACGAGGACAGTCAGGATGGCGGAGAAGAATCATGGTGTTAATATTACGAAAGTACTTAAATTATATTTGACCAAAGAAGTCTTACTCCATGTTTAAAAGTGTTGTTAATTGGTCGAGTTGAAAATTCTTTGGAAAACGCCCCGTATTGAATTTTAACTTGCCATGACAAAATTTAAACTAGATTGCCTTAAACATTTCGAATATATTTCGTTCATTCTGATTAAGTAATTGTAAAATGTGTAAACTGTGATATTTAAAAATTAAATATGTATTAACGATTTTACATTCCTACGCAATATTGTATAACCATTATTTTCGAAGTAAATTAGGATAGTGTCACCTGTAAATTGCGCTTCGTGTCAATGTTTTAGGCGATTTTGGAGTAGTGGTAAATCTTCCATTAATCTACACTTAAAACGAGAATTTATGGAGAGTTAATCTTCTAGTCGATCGGTGATTTTTACATGTTTGGAAGATGTTCACAATTCTTGGACTTTATGTTGTCTAACCTCGGAAAAGATGTTTACAGCTTGGGTTGAACGGCAGCTAAATGATCGTAATTAGAAGTAGTGTATATATAGGTTTAAATATTTTTTTTATCAACACTCGGCTTAGTAATTATGGGATATACGCAAGAAACTGAGCAGGCGAGTATAAAATTGAACACAAAGTTCCTTTCGCATAGAATGGGAATTATTTCCGTGTGCAAATTAAAATCTAGTTTAAATTTAGTTATGATTCCTCTTTCTTTGTTTCGTACGAATCGCGCGAGTAATTTGATGTCTTATATCGCATATGATTGATTTTGTTCTTACGTTGTTTAATGTTAAATTGTGATGGCAGCCATATATAAATATATTTATAATATACATGATCTCCTGCGAGAATATTTTAAGTTTTAATTGTAAGGCTTTGCGTTCATTCCATTTCTTAGTTTCAGGTGTAGTTAATTACTTTGTAAGCATTTTTTAAGAAGTATTAAACATTATTTATGTTAAAAAAAGGTTTTGATAAGCAAACTGTGCATTTGTTAATTTTTTTTGTTGCCTTAATTTATTTTGGCGGGCAATTTGCAGCATTCGCAGTGATGTCTTTATATTGAAGAAATATGTGAATCTATAGAAGAAAATAGAAAGTATTTTTACAATATCTAGATTTATATTAAGTAGCGTATATAATATCATACTGATGAAGTGACCTTCTATTTTAGGTATCTGTTTTTTAAATGAAGTCTAATGAAATCTTGCTCACTGCCATTAAACATTGACTTACAGTATGATTGTTAAATAAAGGCTAAATATTGATTGTGTGAATTTCATTATCAGATGTGCTGGTGTCGCAACATTTTTTGATCTTGTTACAAAGTCAAAAACTTTATCGCAATATTGTATAATATAAGGGGACTGCTCATAACTTAATTTTGGACAAGTAATAGGTCTCATTGCATTAATGTTCTTTGGTTGCAGTCTGTTTCAAGATCACCCTCACAGGCTCCAAGCAACAAACTTAATTGACATGTACATACATACAGTCTCTTTCAGGCAGAGCTGGGCAGAATACTTTCAAAAAGTATTTGAATACTAAATACGCCCAGCACAAGCAAGTACTAAATACAGATACTTTGAGAAGTATTCAAATACTTTAGAATGTATTTGAATACTTTCAAAGGTTTGCACATGACACATTCTGAAATTAATCCTAGCGATTTTGAAACAGGTCCGTTTCTGTCCGTGTGCATGATAACTTGTTTAGGAAACGTTCGATTGCTTTGAAAATTGGTACACATGGTCCTAAGGATATAAGAAAGGTCCCTATTGTTTTTAAGTTACATAGACTATCGGGTCAAAAAGTTTCACTCTCGGTATTCAGTTATATCGGATTTTTATATTTGTTTTTGTGATAATGGAAACTGCGCCTAACCATCTCTAAATGGCTCTCAAATATTTGAATAACTTAAAAGTATTCGAATATTTGCGAAAGTATTTGAGTTATAAATACTGCTTCCATAAAAGTATTTAATTACAAAATATTTGAATACTAAAAAGTATTGTATGTGTACATTTTGATGGCCCCCAAAAGAGCACAAATCAGTTCTCAAAGAGATGTGCTTGAATGACAAAAGCAAGGTTTGTCTCATTGAGCATCTCTGTTCTGCTTTTGCTCTCGAGGGGATTGATGATTTTCGCCTCCTTTTATGAATTTCCTAGGCTAAGAGATGATTTTCGCCTCTTTTATGAATTTCCTAGGCTAAGAGGTACACCTAGGCTAACTTCTGAGTATCTACCTTGCATAAAATTTCCCGAGAAATATTTTCAGCTAAAAATATTTCATACAGACCTCATAGATCGCGAGATATCAGCCAAAAAGAGCGAAAACACGGTTTTTGGGGGATGGTGGGGTGGCTGGAGCCTTTAGCACAGGGTCTGGAGGGTGGGATTTATAATATGTTGTTTCTGACACCTAACGGAACATATTCCACCATTTTTTTCTTTTCCACCTCAAAATGTCCAGTTAGATGTCTTTATCGCCTAGACTAAAAGGAGATCCAGAACACAATATCGCTCTGCAAAAAAGTACCTCCAAATAAATTCTTTGTTTGACCGGTATATGCAATAAAATTCAAAGAAGAATAGCATGTTGACATCCGTTAGAAATACATTAGAGATACACAAAGACAGAGCATAAGTAAAACATTTATTAAAAAATATATTATTTTAAGTGTATTAAAATTTTTTTACAAATCAAAAATTATTAAAATTTGAATTATCAATTGATAAATTCGTCCTTTACATCCACTTGTAGATCCTTTAAATGCAAATAAAGTTTCAGCGAAGCCTAAAAGACAAATGGACCAAAGCACTGATTAGGGAATACCGACTTACGTATGCATCTGTTGCGGCATATTCTATCTGTTCCTTTGATAAGGGGACCACATCCCATTTACTATTACGAACGTTTTTGCTCTTGTTAATTTGCATGTTTAACTGAGATATGGTCAGAATTAATTTTGATCGTTTAGTATGTACAACTTACAAAATGATTGACTAGCTTTTCCATACTATAAGAAGAGAGTGCTTGCTCGGCAGATCTCGCCATTGGTCTCAAGTCAATACAGTTGTTTACTATTCGCAGAGAGTCGATTCCGGGAAAATCCCTCGAGAGTTTATGTATATCACTGAAAGGCAACAATCAACATGTCTCTGGTTTAAACTCGAAATACATGCTTTTTGATATTAACTCCGACAATCTTCACTTTACTATGTGATAAAAGCTCGTACAGCACAACGGGAATTTTTGTTAAGGTACTGACATGGTACAGGTAGCATGTATTTAAGTTTGGTGCAATTTGAATTAATGCCGTTTTTCCACTGCCAGTTTGAAAACTAAACGGCCATTCCATGTCAAAACCAAGTACAAAATCTTCGGACGTCTTGTTCGCAAGTTGCCTACAATATTTTAACAAAATTAAATGTTTTTGGCGATTAAGTTTACAGTAATTTATCGCAGCTTATTGCACAGTCTATTGAATTGTTGTAATACTCTACTTTTCCTCTGTACTTCAAAAAAGGCAAGGTTTTCACATCGACAACTTCCTTTTTCTAAAATGTTATGACGTAAACTATAAAAAGAACTTTCTTAGGGTTCTTGTACGTACTATTTTTTTTGGTTCGAGTGGTCCGGAGGACCGTAATTTCATTTTTTCCATGATATTAAAAAAAACTATTGAAAAGGTTATAAAGTTGAATTGTAAACAAAGGGTGCCGACAAACTGTCACTTGTTGATTTGGCGGTAACTCAACTTACAGTGTTGCCAGAGGTTTAATTATAACAATTTATTGTTATAATTGTGACTGGGTAAAAAAACATTCTATAAAAATGTAAAATTAACCTCATATAGTTGTTTACTTTTGTCATCATTAAAATCAATGGTTTTTTATAATTCATCTTGCTCTTACAAGCTTAAAATACCGAAATCAATTTCAATTTAAAGTTTCATTTATGGAATCGTCGCAAGCTGAGTCTGGCTATTGGGTGAGATGGAACTAATTGCTCTGGGCCAGCTGATCGGAAGGCAGGTTGTTCTCGACTCATGAGAAAGCATATTAAGGAGAAAAGATTTTGGGATGTAAAACGAGGTCTTGGCATTACATTATCAGATCGAGAGTCTTGGTACGTACTTAAAATATAAATTACAATTTCTTTCGCACTTATTAGGATCATATTTCGATTTGCAATTGCAGGTAAAGTGAATCCAATAGGAGAAGTCCCACAAGGACCTTGAGTGAACACATTCTGCCATGGAAGATAAGAAACTGTTTAAATTTGCTTATAAATCCGTAGAGATAATGACCATAGCATCCTTGGAATTCACAAGATGCAAACAAACATTAGTACATTGTGTAGTATCACTTTGTTAAACAATTTCTATATTTGTTTATCCGCTGTATAAGTTAAGTAAGCATCCATTAATTCACTTATGCTTATTGAGAGATGTATTTATTTTCTTAGACATAAATTTTTTGATATAATTCCAAGAGGTTCGAAATTGATAGAAAGACAGGTCTGTGTAATTAAGTCATCAATGTTAGTAATTAATTAGGTTAAAAATGGCCCCCATTCTCAGTAAATGTATACCAAGTTCAGTGGCATAGTAGAAATTTATTTGGGGGGGGGGGGGGGGGGAGGGGTGTTAAACAATTCGTGGGGGGGGGGGGGTAAGAAATTGGGTTGCACAGGCGAAAAAGATTAGATTAGAATGGTATTTTATTTCTTACTGCTGACAGGCCCCTTTATTGCTTTTGCTTTAATTATTCAACAAAAACGAATAATAGGTATATTTATGGGCAAAAAACCAATTTCAACAAAAAATTCAAAGGGCTGTAACTTTTGATCTAGTAGTCCGATCTTGGAACTGTTTGGAATTATGGATTCTACAGGCCACATTCTATAAGAAAATATTTTTTCCGGTCGATCTGAGACAATTTTTTTTTCTGGGCAAAAAAAAGGCAGTTATTACCTTCCTTTTTTACCAAAAATCGACTGCACCAAAATTTCTCGGGAAAAAACTTTTTCTGATTAATTTAGGTGCGTAGAATCCAAAACGATTCGTACTTTTTCGATTAGACGTCTCAATCCAAAGTTATGGGCAAAAAACCAATTTCGACAAAAATTCAAAGGGCTGTAACTTTTGATCTAGTAGTCCGATCTTGGAACTGTTTGGAATTATGGATTCTACAGGCCACATTCTATAAGAAAATATTTTTTTCCGGTCGATCTGAGACAATTTTTTTTTCTGGGCAAAAAAAAAGGCAGTTATTACCTTCCTTTTTTACCAAAAATCGACTGCACCAAAATTTCTCGGGAAAAAACTTTTTCTTATTAATTTGGGTGCGTAGAATCCAAAACGATTCGTACTTTTTCGATTAGACGTCTCCATCAAAAGTTATGGGCAAAAAAAATTCCTGTATTTAAAATTCTTATTTTCGTCATTTCGTGAAAGGCAGGACGCAGGTACCTCACCTCAGTAGCAGTACTAAGTACCTGATACCTATTTGTTATTTTGGGCATCAATGTAGCGAATTGCCGATCGATGCCGAATAGCCAAATCGTTGACTGCCAACACTGATCACTCACTGAATAGTGAATATTGAATACTACAGAATATTTAGATCTTAGTGACTTTAGACTTTAACCAAAACCAAAATTGTTCTCTATATATACCTATATATTATTGCCTTTATTTTAAAGTGGGCGGAGCGGATAGCGGAGTATTACCTAAATACCTAATAGCTATGATGATAACTCAATTCTTCTGGGGGGGATATATCCCCTTCATCCCCCCCCCCCCGTAAATACGCCACTGACCAAGTTTGCAAAGAAATGCTGCACAGGAAAGAATTGCCTAATGATTTGGTCGATCATCCAGTCTTTTAATTAATATTTGCAAAGTATTTTTTTAATAAAATTTTCTTCAATTTAGAAATTGCCAATCAGCAGCTAGTAATTGTACTTGAACTCCAATTCATTTACAATAAGTATTTAGACTTGGTTGGAAGTTCACAGTAAAATCGAGAGTAAAATACAATGAAAAAGCAAATCAACTTGGTCTACTAACGGCAGTAAATGAAACACCGGAGGCCGACTATAATATATCTAAATTATTTTATTTACAACATGAAGGCTCTTATTAATTGCATTAAGTCCACTTGAAATCACCATTGTACCAAACGCCCTTTTTCAGTGTAAAAGCATTCGAAATGAACAAACGAGACTTTTTGACCATTTATTAGTAATAGTAGCAACCCCATACAGCATTGTCTCTTCTGGCATGCAATCATTTAAAAGTATATGCATGCTTATGAATGTGTCTATCGATTGGATATAGATTTTTATCGTTACATCATCAATAGTTATCGATATATCGCTATATGGTTTTGTTATATTTCTTTGGTAGTTTCTCCACCTCCTAGGCCGTAGCTTTTGCCATATTTTTGGTAGTTTTTTTTACTGCAATTTTATTATGATCAAAGTAGCGCAATTTTTCTCACTCTAGCTCTGCAGGCTATAATCTTTTAGAAATATTAATTTTTTGGTCACTTTCTATTAGGACACGAGGAAAGCTCCAAAAAACTTTGAGAGCAAGTTAAGAAATTATGATATAATAATTATATATATATATATTTATTGAGCTGGATATGTACAATAAATGTAATAATATCGCTATACAACCAGATGCTGCCTACTCAATCCCTTTCTCCAAGCGCTTCTATCCAGGATCATATCCTCATCCAAGGCTTTCCTTATTCCTTCGTTCCATGATATAATAATATAATAGCTATAATAGGTTTTGTTAAATCCAAGCGGGTGCGCATACGAAGATAATAAAATGATAAAATTAGTGTTGCTAATAACACTTGTCGTGTTCGAAGTTAGAATTACGAGGTCAGTTAAAATCAATATATCGAAAACTGTACCTAATCTGTTACATTTTTACAAGTGTAATTGTCACAGGTAACATTTTTATTTAGACTTTTGCAAACAAATATATCTCCCCAAGGGTTGTGTGCAATTTACGAATTGTATTTAGCCCACTCCAAAATGTTTTAGCCGAATTAAATTACTATGTTAAGCCCACATATTGGATTCTTCTAAAACTTCAACTGAGCTTATATGTTCATTTACGTGTCTGCTTGTGTAACGCATTGTTCACAGGAACACAGGTCGAAAAATATCTTGGGAAGATAATATAATAATAGGTACTTAAATAAAAATAATAAAATAGAAACGGAGATTTGGATCCAAATTGGAAAAGATTTTGCACCGCCCTGTGTGATGGTTAAGTCTTGACAAATGATATAACCCTGTTATAATTAATATACGATTATCAACAACATTCAGTTTGTTGATGGTGATTCGGGTTATTAGCTTTTTTTGTGTCTTTATCATGGAGCTAAACATATAAATAGTGATAAGCATATCAAAAATTAATTTCACTTGCAAGGCTCCATTCAATATTGAGAAAGATCTGCTCTTTATCGTAATTTATTTCAGTTACGTTTTTTAAATAATTTGAACTTAGACAATGAAGTAGTAATGTGTATTTTGTATCTTTGATATTACCATATGTATGCTGCAATAGTGGCCGGCAAATATGGGGTACCTACCTATTTTATCCCTTTTGACGAATGTAGCGCGGTTGACAAATTCCTTTCCTTTCAGTAAATTTACCGCCCAGTAGTATTGCCACATTGCTTTATCCACCCATCAGTGTCCCTCGATAAACAGATATTTGAGAGATTAACCATGGGGAATACGCATGTGTAGGGTCGTGTAAATGCTGTGTTCGGTATGGTTCCAAGACTTTTCCACCGGAAGGACAAACCCCACACAAACTGCCAATTAATTTATTGAGCGTTGCTGATCAGAATTTCCACGTTTCAATGTCTTTTACTATTTTATAATAAAAAATTGATAATAATGAATTAAACAATTACCAGTTATGACTTTTTTTGGGAATTTCCAATGATAGGTATGATATGGGCAGTGCTGGCGAAGTGGACAATCGCCCATGGTTGGAGCGTCGCTAATACATCTTGGTCTGGAAACAATTTCAGTTTCAAATTGGCTAATTCCAGCTCTGGAAAATAGGGGAAAAAAGAAACATCAAAATCGTGTTTTTTGGCCCGGGCCCAAGCTTGTCATTTCTAGAATATGTGGCATAAGTTAAAGGTCCTTCATCGCGAGGGCCCATCCAGTACACGTGTGCTAAATGAAACATCTGGCAAACTGTATAATGATAAGAGGTCATTTTAGCAACGATAATTGGCAGACGTACAATTTTGATCTATAATTGTACATAAAAAAAACTTTGTGGTGGCGCACAAAAAATGACGCGCGGTCTAGTTTGATAAGATAAAGCAACGGTAGCTGTGTAGGGCGCCTGACCTTAATGAATAACCAGAGTAATTGGGTTCGATGGGTTTTTTGTAAATCTGTGTCAAGTATGCTAGTTGGCATGACTAATGTATACTGTGAATTCAACCTCTCTTTGTTATTTCACGTTAAGTTGATACGGTCGGCTTCCTGAATGTTTGTGAATTTAACGATAAACAAAGTGACGTAGTGCAATTATAATTTTTACAACATTGATAAGATGTGTAATTTTCGTTATTGCGAATATCTGAGTATCGAGAATGACGAACTATTTTCAATTTTACGCAAATTAAATTTTCTGTGATATTCAACACAATGGAAAAATTACAATCTTGCGTTATGAGTAGCACGCACCGTGACAGTGGTAGAACTATGTAGTTTAATTGTTCGATTTCTACAACTATGGGTGAAAAAAGTTGTACTAATCTGGACAGTAGTATGCCTATGCTTGTGCGAAAACAAATTGAAGATTGCGATGAAAAAGTGGCGGACAAGGAAATGCCCAAAAAAGGTAAATTAACGTAATATTTCAGTAGCTATAAATAACGAACACGCGCCCAAGTTGTAAAAAAGGGCGCCATTGCGAAAGTACCTCTTTACACAAATTTTCGTCAAGGATAGGTTCTGTTTCACTTGTTTTCATTTCTGGAACACTGTCCCAAAACGTTTTGTTTTGCGTTTGTATGTCTGTTACAATGCTTCTCCTTTTGGATGCAATTTTTGGCCCTATGTTGAAGGGACCAAAACCAAACTGTGGATATAATGTTACCAAAGTAGATTCAGTTATCGTCCTTAAAGGTTTCTTCTTCTTTTCTCGGCAAGCAATTACACACGAAGAAGAAAGTTTTCCATCGGTTTTTGCTTATGCATTTTTGTTTTTGTAGAACACATTTTTACTCTGTGGTACACTCGTTTACAAAATTCTGATCATGAGAATCTTTCAACAAATCCGAATTTAGTGTGGAACTTGTACAGGATCTAGAGTAAGCAAACTCTTTGGTTGTACGCATTATTTTTAGTAGTAGTTTATAAAGAACTGTCTCTTTTGTAAAGTTGTAAATGCAGAGCAAACGACGCGACGGTCTAACTTTTGAATACCACCATTCTAGAGACAGCGCTCTTTGGTTTCTAGCATGAACAAGGGCGCCACCGTGAAATGTTTGTATATTGATTAGATCGCATAACAATACGTATAGGTAGACGGACGCGTGTGCAATGTAACCATTTGACCCTGCCACACTACTTTTGATTTTTAGTATTTCAATCTGAGTTGTATATGTCACGATGGTTACGGACGTTCGCAATTTATTTCATAATCGCACCCAAATTTGTGTTTACAACCATAGAATTCAACAAGTGAGTTTCGCCCATACATATACTTTTGCTGTTGTTTGCACAAAATACGACAAACATAAAAATCCGACGTGTCTTTGACCTTCATCTTCCGCTAATAAATTTGATTTTAGATACCAATATAAAACGAGGAAAGAATGCGCAAGCAATGGAGGAGTATGAACTAGTACCGCCAGATGGAAGATGGGGTTGGATTGTTTTGTTTGGAGCAACTCTAGTTAATCTCTTGGTACCGGGCACAGTTAAATCATTTGGCGTACTTTTTGTTGAATTTTTGGAGGTGTTCAACGCATCACCCATCTCGGCAGCATGGATTCCAGCACTTTGTTACTTTCTGTACAGTTCTTTGGGTAGGCAACCAAATCTCTTTTTACAGTAGCTCGGAGATCATTTTTTTCTAGGACCATTGTCCAGCATACTTTCCTTGAAATATTCGTATCGTACCGTCACAATCATGGGTGGCACCTCGGCTGCGCTTGGAATGATATTAAGTTATTTTGCTGAATCAGTTACATACCTATATTTTAGGTAAGTGTCTATTTTGTAAAATCATTCTAAATAGTAATGACCCCCCACACACATTTATCACTATGTTCTAGGCAACTTTGGGATGTTTTGATATCTCAGTTTTCTAACTGAATTGGTACTTCACTGTTTTAAACGCACTGTTAATTGTTATTGGTCATTTTCAGTGGTCTTCTTGTATTCCAGCAGTACATAAATGAAAACAATTAAGCATTACATTTAGAACGATTGACCTTTAGAATTTTTCATTATCACAAAATGCAAACCAAATATAAATTTTCATCTTTTTTTGTCTTAAAATCCATGTAATGCAGATTTTTAGTAAGATTATCCCAATCACTTTACTATCTGGATAAATCCCATATTGATGCAATAGTTGGCAAGATACTTATCTACCCAATAAATTTATTGGCTCTTATAATAGAAAGATTTTTATATATGAATTTTGAGTTCCGATTATGGTTCCAAATAGCTCCTCAAGAGTTTTGGCAATTTTTCGGTAAGGTATGAGATGCTGCACTTCTTAAAGTTGTAAAAGTGTCTTCAATGGTGGTTCAGGTGAAAGAATGCAATAAAGAATGGTGTTTTCATAACTTTTGCAGTTACTGAGCTTGAGGACCTTATTTTCTGGCTTAAATTTCCAGTTTCAATTCATCCTTAGCTATTATACTTTTCAAGATGTCTTTTTTGTTATCTATACGTTTGGTAGCCAAACAGAGAAAAATGATACATGACGATTGTTTGCTTAGAATACAACTCAAAATTCTTCCCGTTCTTTGAAAGATCAAAGGTGGCTCCAATCAACGCATTCCTAATGGAGGTGTTGTTAGTTATTAAATAAACAAGTACAAAATAAGTAGGTACCTATTTAATTAAGAATTAATTACAATGACGCAGATATTTTGACAACGTTGTCGATGAACTGAACTTTTAGTACTTTCACTACAAAATATGAAAACTATTAAAATACCCACTGAAAGTGGCAGACTGTTCAGACCACATGGGGCCAGGTTAAGAGACCCTTATTCAATGGAGATATTGCCTTTCACTTCAGGCACAGCAGCGCGCATCTGTACTAATAAGAATAAAAATGGTGATCTAATATTTGAATTTATTGCAGTTATGGAATTCTGGTGGGAATAGGAGCAGGGTTGGCCTTTCCGCCGACAGTATACATCGTAACGAGTTATTTTGTAAAACTTCGAGGTGTTGCTAATGGCATTTGCATTTCGGGTTCTGCAATTGGTTCAATAATTTTGCCACCTCTGCTTCGGTTTCTTCTTGAGTGTTATGGTCACAGGTGAATACATCACCTGCCGATGCGGCAGGGGAGGTACTGATTAAGATCATTTTCAGAGGAGCTGTGCTCATAATGGGGGGTATTACTCTCAATGTGTGGGTAGCAGCTCTGCTATACCAGCCTGTTTCGCAACATATGTTGAAAGTTTCGAAGAATGCTACCCCTAGTGATGAAATTAAAGAAGAAGAGGAAGAAGAGGAGGATGAGGCGATTATAGAAATTAAACCGAAATTTATGATCAGTGTGGAAGACAATAGCTCATCCATGTATCATCTCCACGAAAAAGAGGCATTTTTAGAAAATACACCCGAGGTGCATAACGGCTTTATAAGGAGCGCATCTAGTGCAGCGGTTCCAAACTATAGAAGTTACGGCGGCGGACGAGAACGTAAAATCACTGCGCACGCGATACGCAATGAACTAAAATTCGGAAGTAGCGGACACCAATCGGATTCTCTTCCTTTGCATGCCGTGCCCGAGGCAAATAGGGCTATGGCTATTTATTCGCAAAGTAGATTCCCTATCTCTAAAAGAAGTAAGCAGCGGAGTGTACCTCGAAGAAGTCCGTCCACAAGTTCGTTTCAGTACGTGTCCACACCATTTCATGGAAGTACCCTCACATTACAACCGGAAACGTTTGCTAGCACCTTCAGTTTAAAAGCGGCGAGTTGCGTCCAAAAGCAAGAGGAACAGGAACTCGTTACAAAGCAAAATACATTTTTCGATATTTCAATTTTAACTGACCCTTTATACCTCGTAATTCTAATTTCGAACTCGACAAGTGCTATTAGCAACACTAATTTCATCATTTTATTACCTTCATATGCACAAACCCTTGGATTTAATAAAACCCAAGGAGCCCTTTTACTCTCCATCGTCTCTGCCTTGGACCTGGTCGGCCGTATTGGAGGATCCGCCTTATCAGATTTAGATCTAATGCCAAAAAAATGGTACTTCATCAGTGGATTATTTTTATCGGGACTTGCATTGTCCGTACTACCGCAAGCGGAGACCTTCACCGTACTGGGAGTATTTTGTGGACTTTTCGGTTTGTCTTCGGGAGTGTATGTTGGAGTAACTGCCGTGATTATGGCCGACTTGTTGGGAACCGAGCGTCTTCAATCGTCGTACGGAATATCCCTATTCGTGAATGGATTGCTACAATTAGCAGGGCCACCTATAATAGGGTTGTGGTATCAGTCAATTAGTACGTATGTGCCAATTTTTACATGGTTAGGTATTGTTCTAGTGATAGGAGCATCCACTTGGCTGCTTGTTCCTTTCATAAACAAAAGTAAGCGTCATGTAGAACAGGATGTGGTAGTTGAATCGACGTAATGGGTTTTAAGGAAGCATTAATTTTTTATAACGACATTGACATATACCACTACCTTTTTGTTGAGAAAGTCTTCCTCTGTATTCAGTTACCTACTTTTTATTTGCAGAATTCATTTTCATAATTTGTGTAAAAATATCTTCTTGCTAAATGACTAATTCAAAAAAATCAGAGATGGCTTGCCGCACAGGGATTGGTTTTGTAGGTCTGGAACAATTATTTCTCTAACATTCATATTCAAGCTATGAATAGCTCTCAATAAGAAGATCAATTAGAAAACTCATTGTTTATTTAGATTTTCTAATATTTAAGCTACTTTGTATCTAAAAGACTTTAAACTGTATAACGTAATTATACACACCTTTTTTATGTATTACAATCTTTTATATGTCTGTTGTATTCATTCATAGACATTATTCATCTCGACAGTGCCTGTTTTAATATTAAAGAGACATACCTTGCCTTTTATTTTAATTTGCCTGTGCTTCCTTGATGTTCATGTAGGGATATGAACATAATCATATTTAGTTATATCGATTTGTGTTCTTTTGTAGTGCTCAGCGGCTAATTACACAAGCATGTATCCTTGTAGTTAAAGCCCTAAGAGCATAGAATGTGTACTTATGCCACAAACAAATAGCACAATACGTTTTAAAGTTGGGTCGAGGGAAGTACCTCAAAAGCAATTTTTGTGAGTGTATAGCGGTGAATTTCCCATGAAAGCGGGGCGAATTTATTGGGTCGAGTTTTCCAAGGAGAATTACCAGAGAGAGTGCCTATCCTAGGAGGAATCTACCGCATTGTCCTGATCAAATATAGGACTTGCTGAAAATGCACTCTATAGACGAATTGTAGATTATTGCAACAATCGTTACCATGGATACTATAAACGATGTCATTGACGATATGTATACATAACCCTAAATCCTGATTAAATTTGACGGTGCATTCAGCCGCTTTGAGTAATTATACCGATTACTCTTTGGATGGAATTTGTCTAGGGCGAGTATTCTTAAGGCTAAATCTGGCATAAGTACAGGTGGAAAGATTGCTTTTGGTCTATGAGACTGCACACAGGCTACGCATAGTTGTGTCAAAGTAAAGGTTCTTAAGATCGATCCTTTGGGATCCCTGAAAGTGCCAAATTTTCCTTTGAACGAGTTGCTGACGAAAGAGTAGTCCGATGGAGGGGATTTCTCCATGTACGAATACTCTGGTGGGCATTTAAAGAGCGAATCTTCTGGGGGCGAGTCTTATCGGCGAGTTTTCTTAGGGGTGAAATTTCCTACAACCGTTTGAGTACCATTCTAAAAAAACCATAAGAGAGCAAAATTTGCACCTATCACATAAATTGCCGCAAAATGAGCGCAACATCAATGCAAAGATTCTCAATTACAGCGAAAATATAAACGAAGTCCCATTTTAAAAATTAGTTACATCCGAAAACCATAAGGGAACAAAATTTGTTTAACATTCCGGAAAAATATAAAACGAGCACAAGATTATTGTACATTCAGAAATTAGATGTTTCGTTACCCTTCTGAAAGGAAACTTGGCATACCTATACACATATGGCACAGCAACCCCCTGCGTCGTCGGTGTAGGTAACAGATTTTACTTATGATGTAAAAGCATAAAGTTACATAATAGTTTCCTAATAAACGTGGGAGGAATGAAAGAAGGAAGCGTGAAAAATCGGGAGTGAACGTGCCTGAAAAAATGGAACTGTCAATGGGCGGATTTAATTCAACTAAACGCGCGAAAGCAGCATTTAAAAATTCGTAGTTAAATTGTCCAAATCTTTTAATTATGTGTCACCATTCCGCCAACTCAGAGATCATTGGTGCCTTTAACTATGCGCCAGTGAAACGCAGCGTGACACACACGTATTATGACTTTTGTATACTGGACATTAAAAGTTGATAAGCTTAAATAATGGGTGCGGTTAGTGCGCTTTTTAAATGAAAACTACATAAGATGTGACATCAATCGTTTTATTCGAGAAGTACCGCCTCTCCCAGCGGGAGTCTACGTATTTTTGTCTTTTACTACAGACTTGGATTTGAATGAGCGTGAATAAATCTGTTAAAGCACATTTAGGTGCAAAAATGACTAACGGTGACATTAATTTACTCTACGCAGAAGTGGACAGACTTTTACATGGTACGTAATTGAGAGTAATTATCGCTTAATTAATCGAAGTAATGAGACAAATTTGCAAGTTGTGCATGTTAAACATAAAAATTAACACCACGACATTTTCCTGTTGCCACGAAACGATTGATAACAACCGCCGGGAAAGTCCAATTTATGTAATGATAATTGCACATGCTCAGTGAATTTTTTTCTTTTGCAATTTTCTTATTTTGAAGACCTTTTTACTAATCGAAGAAACGATAAACAGGGGTTCCAGCAGAAATTTCTTCCTCACACCCGCACCGTTTAGGACCATTTTTGCAAAATTCGAAAATCAAAATCCGTTTATGTGTGTTTCCTTTATAAACTTATAATGGCTCTCACGATCACATGTCATTTTCCTCATAGGTATAGTTTCCTATAAAATGCCCAGCATTTCATCGAAAGTCCTCTTATTATACAAAAATATCCTTATATTTCCCCAGAGTGTAGAATCCATAATTTCAAACAGTTCCAAGATTGGGTTACTAGTTCAAAAGTTACAGCCCTTTGAATTTTCTTTCGAAATTGGTTTCTAGTCTATAACTTTTGATTGAGAAGTCTGATCGAAAAAGTACGAATTGTTTTGGATTCTACGCATCAAAATTAATAAGAAAAAGTCTTTTCCCGAGAAATTTTGGTGCAGTCGAGTTTTGGTTAAAAAGGAAGGTAATACACTGCCTTTTTTTGAGGCCTTCAAAAAAAATTGTCTCAGATCGACCCGGAAAAAAATTTTTCTTATAGAATGTAGCCTGTAGACAGTGACGCCGCCAGGGGGGGGCCTGGGTGGGCACGTGCCCAGTCTGTTAAGCAGAGTGGCCCCCAAGTGCCCAACTGCCCCTGCCTCAAATTTTGACTTTTTTTCAAATTTTTGAGAGAATAATCGAATCTTATCGAGTTTTATCATTCTTGATTGCTTTCTTGAGCATACTAGGTCGATAGTGTGGTTTAAGCTAGAACACGACATTACATAGGCTCGCACTTAAACGTACAGTGAGAATCATTTTGCAGCTGGTGATCGTAGAAATTGAAATTTGTTGTTTGTAACTCTGTACGATATTTCAGATATATGCAAATTCCTGCACGACGAAATTCGAGATGGATATATATCTCCGAATGGAAAAAACTTGGCAAATAGTCTAATCGACAGATCAAAAAAACAACTTCAGACGATCTCGATGACGGTGAGTCTAGACACCAATGAGTCGTACGTGGACATGCAGGCATACAAAGGTTATTAAGCATGACCGAGTTGATGCAATACTAAAATCAGATTATTTTAGTAAATCAGCGGCTTGATTATCCTGAATTGGAAGTGTATTCAGATGTGTCAACTTATGAACCAACTTCGGGTTTATCCATCGCCGGAGAGGATCAAATTATCTGCCCATACTCCAGTAAGTGGCATTTTCTTCTGTAAGTTCCTTTGTCTACCTTTTCGTATTTGCAGATCTGCCGGCAAGCGAAATCAGGGAGGGTAAAATGGGCCATTTATATAAGAAGGAAAAAATTTTGTTCTTCGAACAGCACAAAAAAGTGTTCGCCGCTATTTATCATGCTTGGTTTTTAATTTATGCAAACGAAAACGCCTTGAAACCATGTCAAACGTTCGATTTATCGCGTTATGAAGTGAAACCTTCATCCGCTCAATCAAAAGATATAAAAAGGCGAGATGAGAGCTTCGATTTAATGTGCATTTCGGATTCCAAATTGCACCAGGTTCGTATTGTACCATCAAACCAGTTACTAATGAATAACTCCCATACAGTTCACAGCTTCCACTCCGAAAGATATGCAACAGTGGCTATCAACACTCAAGCTACAAATAGATATGATTGTCACAAAAAGAAGCCTTCCTCCGATACCGGCCAACAAAGTACAAGAAGATTTCTTTAGGATTTCAGCGGAATTAGAAGGCGATCACTATGAACCATTAAAAAACTACATGATAAAAGAGAAGTACTTACGCGCTGCTGCTGATCCATTACACGGTGCTTTCAACGTTTTCATTTCAGGGACGAGCACCACTCAGCAGAGAGCTTAGAGGTGAAGGGGGACACGTTACCGCTGCCTCCGCGTAATCCCAACAAGAACATTCCTAAACCTTATTTACCGCCCGCATCGTCCGAAGATTCCTTAAGTAGTAACTACGATTCTGTTACACCTGGATTTATAAATCCGTCGAGAGAATCGTCAAATTCGTTTTCAGAGGATGACAGCGATACTCATTATGACGATCCCTCAGAGATAACCCATCGTCCCACACCAATAAATCCAAACGACAGAATTCAAGCAGATGACGATGAAGATGATATATACGATTGTCTATCCGCCTTTCAGGAGAGCAAAGCGCCTATTAATCAACATCATAAAAATGAAATTCAAGTACCTTCACCACCTTCGAAAGTTCAAAGTAAACCTGTGCCGTCCTTAAAACCTAAACTTATCCTCAGCTTTCGGCAGAGAAAAAAAAGCGAAGTATGAAGATGTAATATACCCGTGATATGCTAAGTATTGAGATTGAGTATTTATAAATGTATGTAATTATCTAAGTACACATTGCTGGAGAAATATCCCTTACATACCTACATTATAATATATGGATAACTGCCATGATCAGTGCTCTCATTTGAAATCTTCAAGACAAGATCAGAATTATATTTAAAAGACTCCTAAGTTGACTTAAAACTGGGGTGGAACAGCTGTAAAAATGTAATGACCATAGTTGGTCACTAACACATTTTTGTTTCTTTATTTGATATTTTTTAGAGGATCGGCAGTCCAACCTAATGCACATAAATGTAATCTCACATAACAATTGGTCTATTTGAGGACTGTAACTTTTGTTGTACTTTATATATTTTTGTGCCCTTGTTTGATTTTGTTACATGCACATAGAAGTATAGTTCCTCCCCGTTTGAAAAATTATAATTTTTTTATGGACTCACTTTTGCATCTATTGTGACTACTATAATATTTGTCAATACTTTTGTTACCCTGTGTTATATTGTGCTTGTATGATCTTGTCTTTCAAACGCACATAACAAAATTGCCCTTCTCCGTTTCAATAATGACAATTCATTTTTACATTACAAATCCATTTATTTTGAGGGATGTAATTTTCCTTGTTTGATTTTGTTTACAGGATCCATACGCCTCTCTTTGAGCGCATACAATAGTGCAGTAGTCCTTTTCTGTGTCAAGAATATGTTTTTTATGACTTATATAAAGATTCTTATATTGTGAGGGCTGTCATTTTTTTGCGACTTTTTTTGTTCCCTTGTTCAATGCTATTTACAGGATCTATTTGTAATTTCTATGTAGTATATTCACTTGGATAATTTGTATTTCGTATTTTGCAAGGGGACCATTAACCATAGTCCTGATTAGTGTCTAAAAACTTTGTTGAGGACACTAAAAAACTTTGGAAGGACATTATAAAGCTATGGTAGTTGCCTGGGAGACTGTAAGGTTTTCGATTGCTTCGGTAGATAAATAAATCTAACATTTCAAGGACCCCTCAAATGCTCTCTAAAGAACCTTCTATGCACTCGTCAGAGCCATGTAGTCTTAGAAAATCTGGGAAGAGCATAGAAAGCTTTGCCGCTGAAAAGACGGCCACTAACCCTGAAAAGCACCTTTGAAAACTCGTTTCTAGTTTTTTTCAGGGCCTCCAGGATGACCTACAACGATGTTTATTGGGATGAGTGTGCTTTAAAACCGCTTGTATAACAACTGCATGAATAGACCAACGTTCATAACTGAATGATTTGTTTAAATTATTCAGTAGGTAGGATAAAATACATGAGGGCCCTTTCTGCCATCTAAACATATCACCAAAAGGTTTTCAAGGATACTTATTACTTAGTATGCAGAAATCGAAACAATATGCATAGAGACCTAGAATCACGATAGATGTCAGTGAGATATTGAGTTCTATCGCTATCATAACGCGAATTGTTTAAATCGTTTTTTCTACACAATAAAGATTATTAAAGCCAGATGTACAGATTAACATATGGATTTTACTACTTGTAGATTGAAACAACCAATTTTTTACAATAGCCAAAGTGACTGGTACTAAAGTAATTTCTTCTTTGGTATGTCAAATGTCACACGAGTGCTTGTAGTGAGTGCATGAATTGCTTGAGTGAGTGCCCTCTGGGTAAAGTGCGTGCAAAAACCAAGTTTTACAGGAAAAATTCGAAAATGACATGGACATAATCAATATTCATTTTTGACGCATGTGGGGTAGAGTAGGTAACTGCCCGCGCAGACGACTTTCAATAGTCCTCAGACTTCGTTAATTTCCCATCGCTCCGTACTATATCGTGTGTTTCCTTTGGATGTTTTTCCATAAAATATAAAATATTGGTAAACGTACGTATTGTACTGGCTGATGCTTTACATGTATTAATCCGTATGATTTTCCAAAAATGCATGTAAATGTAATAACCATGTTTTTTATGTTTAATTGTGCTGTATTATTGGCGGGTGGTATCGCTGGTCGTTTTTTGTTAATATTGAATAAAACAAAACTCTTGTGTTGTTTTTTTATATTTTTTTTGCATAAAGAATGCGTCCTAATTTAAAATTTAAAAGATACACGCCACATTTAAAATAGGAATAGCTACCACAACATCAAACACGTTTTCGTTCTGTTTTGTAGTATCACGCATAGCATGAGTGTCTGCACATGACGCTTCATTTTACTCAAATTATTACTACCTATTTTTATTTGAACTTCGTAAACAGGTAATACCTACTTAAAATAGGTGCTCCTGTGTGATTGTTTACTCGAGTTACTCCCAATGTTAAAGGAGACTTGTTCTTTGTGTGGACATATCGTATGATTCAAGGTAAATATTATCTTTATGTAAACAATTATAGGTAGGTAGCTTCATCTTTGTTCCTAACGCAAAGTATTGTGTAATGAACGAGTGCACGCATTTATTATATCACGTAGGTTCATAGTGGTACAAAGTTATATAAATTTACTTCTTCCTTTGTTTGGATTCAACGACATCCTAACGTTATTTTATTTAATTCGTGCGAATTGTTTTAAACTGAAGTTTCGCGCTGATATAAAGGGTGTAATTTGGTAGAAATACAATTAACTATGTACTTCAAGTAATGGGACTGGCATAATATATTATATTCGTAAAGGAGGTACGTATCATTTTTCACTTCTGCGTATAACAACAGATTTGCGGTATAACTCGTTTAAATCTTAAATTTGGAGGGAAATTCCTTTTACCTCCACTAAATTTGGAGGGAACACCGTAGGTAACACAGAGAACCTACATTCTTACAGTTTTATTCAAATTTCATTTCTATATTTTGAAGTATGTAGGTTTGCGGTAATCTTCAAATATTTAAACAGGAGTCCGCCCGAAGCCAACAGTCGCTAAATGCATTTTTATGATATTATCATAATGATATTGCTTACTGTACAGTGTGAAATGTTTGATTACATTATCATAGATGGCGCTAAGGAGTAGATATTTAAACATTTTTCATTATTTATTCAAGGATTATTTACTGATTGAGATTACGACACTGACTACTGAGGAATGAACTTTCCGATAAAAATTTGATATCGGAAGCATAAAACGTTCGAGCTCAGGAATTTAAAATTGATCCAGTCTACTTGTCAAACTCTCTCGCTCTCTCTACGAATTTTATATACATGCATTACGAGCTAATTAAAAGCTCTTACTTTACAATCGTGTAATTAAATTTCATAGTTCAAGGAGCTATGTACATAGTTCTATCCCCCACCATGCTAATGTAATAGCACATAATAAAGTTTTTATTTATTGCTGTAGTGTGGAATTTAATGTTCCGCGCATTTGGCAGAAATTTCTTATGAAATTGCGGATGCTAGCTTAATATTAAACTGGAACCGCCCTAAATGGATAAAATGCATGTATTTAGACTCGAAATAAGAGGATTGAAGACTTTATTGCGAACTTCTATATAATTTTTGGAATTAATTATTATGATAAACTGATGTGTATTGTATTAACAGTTTGTAGTGCAACTTATTAATTTTTAATGTTAACCCTCTCTCTGTATTAATTACATACTAAATTGTGAGTGTGGAATTATATACGTGCTCCAATTTACATCTTATTAACTAAATGAAAACTATACATATGGGGGTGCCAGCTACCCACAAGAGTAAAGTGCCCCCATACCGTTACTATAAGGGATAATCTTATTTATGGTTCCTACAAAATAGTTGAATTTGTAAATTGTCATAGACAGCGAGTGTCAACTGCGACTATAGGGATCTCGATTGATTATCTTCAGACATAGAAAGTTGGTTAAATTAGGGCAACTAATTTTCAAGATACGTGGCAACTTTATTTTTTCTTATGGAGGACATTTTGGATGTTGAGATTCTGAGATGTATCACACATGGTGGTTGGCACATTTTTCAAAAAAATACAGTTTAATTTTTTGCGAAGAGGGCTTCAGAAAAACAAAACGTTCTCAAAAGTTTGACAGTTTGATCTTATTTCTTGTATTGTCATTTACGTTTGTGCTTGTTGTATTGCGAAAATGCCTTTTTCAAGTGCACAACAAATATGACGTACTGAAACCCATGGTCAAAAATTTTAAAGAAATTATCCATTTTAAATCCCTTTCATGGAAAATAAGTTTGTGATTCATCTCGTTCGAGGAAAGGTTACTTAAAATATAAAAGCATTGTGATCTTTACCAAACGGATCCATACCCATCACAATATATATATATATATACTTCGTCGTCAATATTGATTGGTTACCCTATACTTTTGACTGTATAACATTGTACTTTTCATCAGCTTTGCATAATTAGAATATTATATATACAAATAATGTTCTTCCTCTCGCTATACGTGGAAAGTAAATGGTTCTCAACTACTACCTGAAAGCTACATTAGATAATACTCACCCGAACCATGACGCTTAAAGATAGGAACAGAAGAGGAAGGTTACAAAGGTAGAAGAATGCCTAGAAGAAATTCACCTTAATAACGTAGATCTGTGAAAGAACTCTCGACGAAAAGTCGTCAAGGTATGGGAACAATAATGGCAGGCACAGTGGATGAAAATAAATACTATGCCAAAAAACGGTCCAGCCCAACATAGGACAGTTTTTCCAAATTGCTGCAGAACGTATACCAATGAGAAAAGTTTGCACATTCCGGCTGGGACATACTGATCTTAGTCGCAGTTTTCTTCTAGCAGCCGAAGAACCACTTCAATGTGAAACATTTCGAGTCTAAAACCATTTTCCCATCTGTGAGGCTTCCAGCTTAATCTTAAACTAGACCACCAATTCCATTAAAAAAATTCTGCCACGTGAGCGGAGCAATAAAACACCATACAGCAATAAATATGCATTTTGTTATTTGTTACAAGATGGTGGGGGTGCTAAGTTTACTGACATTTCCTCCCTCTGGTTGCTTTTGCCCATTCAAAATGAATTTTACATCGAAGAGCTTTGAGTCGCAAAGAACTGCAATTATCATCGTGTCATATATAGAAGCAAATACCAGAATGATTTTTTTTTGTCTTAGTTGTGCAAAAAACAGTTTTTCCTGATGATATGAAGAACACAATTCGGGTAGAACGAATGTTTTAATGTATATAACACTAAAAGTTGGCAATGACTTGAAATAACAACTTGTGAATCGCCTTTTCCGTTTAGCAAAAGCAATAAACACTTTACTGTTTGTTTAGGTTGTATAACAACAACGTCATTCTGTTACCTTCCTGTTTCACAACGTTTTGCATACTTACTTTTAATGCATTTTATGAAAATAGAATTGCGGTTTAAAATTGATCCCATATATTCATCATGTCCATCCGTCCGTCCAATTGTACACTATTCACAGGAATATCGTAAAGTTCTTTCTTTTCTGATCGCGGAGGCGGTAATTGAAAAGCGTAAGTGAAAGTCGAAAGCCCGAGCGTCTATTAACCATCGGGGATTTTGTGGATATTTGTAAGATCGCGGGGGTTGAAACGAAGTTCGTTACTTTAGGATCAATGCGAAATTTACCAGAGATGAAGCATGTAGGATTAGATTGTGAAGGCCTCGGAGAGCATCTCTCCCTGGCACGTAAAACATGTTCCGGGAGGAAGTCTATGTATTCGTAAAGTAAGGACCCTTTCCTTTTTAATGCACTACCGGGTAAGTAGTTTGGAAATGGAGATGTTACCAACTACTGATTCTGTCGAGGTGACGTACTTCAACACACTTATCTACGAAATTCATTGCATTTTTCGTCATCTCTTTGCAAGGAATGCTCTATGAGATACTGCGATCTTATCTATTTTATCAAAAAATCTACTGCTTCAATATGGACCAGGGTACTAATCGCGAGAAGGGAAGTGATATTCGCTACTGCGTTATTATATGGTTTATTACAGTGGACTCACCATCTCTAGACTACAGATAAGTGAAATGAACTGTTACAAAGTTCCAATGTACCTATCCCTCTATTGCATGCCATAATTTATTCAGAAAGGCAAAGGTAAATGTCTCAAAGACTACCTAATACCACACATATTTGGGAAGTCTATCTTACATCACGCGAGATTTTTTCCGCATTTGATAATGTAATTCGAAGCGGAAACTGCGGTTTATGGTCTTGATAAGTAGTAGTATTCATAAACAAAGTTGTATATTTACTTTAGATAGATAATTGCTGAAATGATTATTAGTGTTTTGGTTTTAATTCGCGGATTAGTGATTTATTTATTTATTGCCAAGTTATATATTCATACGTACCAAATTGCAGGTAATTTGAACTTGTGGATTTAAATCGCAACCATGAATAAGTTATGCCGACAAGTGTCGATCGAGTCGCCTGGACCTACAATGAAAGATTGCGTTTTTAACTTCGAAGTACCGGTACCGAACGTTCCACCCCTTGGGGCACGCATCCGTGTTGTTTGTGCTGGAGCGTGTTATCGTATTAGAACGAGATCGTCTTCCGTTTCCAGTGTATCATCCAGTCAATCAGTGGAAGAAAGTGTTTACACAACCCCCGCCGCGCATTATGGTATACGCGACAGCTCATTGTTCCCAGGATATGAAGTTTCTGGAGTTATCGATGAGCTAGGGTCAGATGTGCAGAAAAACGGTAATTTTGCAGTCGGTCAGAGAGTTGTATTGTACCCGTACGATGGTGTCCCGCATGGATATGCCGAGTATGTTGTTGTCCCCGAACTCAGTTACCTGGTGCCTATCCCAGACAACTTATCGCTAAGTGTGGCCGCCATGCTTCCTACAGGTGCGCTATTGGCAAAGAATACAGTTATAACAGCGCACGAATATGTTTCCCAATTACTGTCTGAACGATCTCAAGACCAGGACTGTAAAATTCTGATTGTGGGAACTGGAGGGTTAGCTCTGTGGGCAATAAGAATTGCAGAACATCACTTCAAGAATCCCACGTACAAAGATAGAGTTCATATAACGGTAGCTAGCTTAAAAGATGAAGGTTTTATGTTAGCTAAAGAGCTGCACGAGTATGATAATTAATGAAGCTTCTTATACTTGGGTAACATTCGAATTTTAGTGTAAACCTTGTCCAGTGGAACGAAGACCTGTATGAAAAGCAACTAATTGAGCGAACAAAAGATGCTTGCAACGGTTTAGTTGATATTGTTATTGATTTTGGTACAACCTCTAGATCTCTCCACAGGTCGTTACAATGTTTAAATATTGTAAGTATTCCAGAAATCTTGCCCTTTCAAGTCATAATTCCATTATTTGATAGAATGGTGTTGTACTGATCAGTGAGGAAGTTGCAGAACGGCTTCTTCCAAAATTTTCACGGTTAGCAGCTGAGCGACAGCAAAAAATTCAGGCTGTGGGAATGGGTTCCATTGAGCACTTAAGCCAGTTAGTAAATCTTGTGGCGAATGGCGAAGTATGCGAAATAGCTCCAGGGGTCGGATTTTAATTGTATTATTTCAGATTGCTCCTCCACCATATACAGAATTCTCTGCGGATGAAGCTACATCCGTCGTTCAGAAATTATGCGATTCTGAAATTCCAGGGAGAGCCATCTTACGTTTCCACGATGTGTTGTAAATTTGTCATTTCAAACTACTGACCTCAAGAAGTGCATTGTCATTGTCGTTACAAGGATGTTCAATTGAAGATATAATTTGTATCCTAGAAAGATCCAGTATATCATTGTAGTATTATAAACTTTAAGACTATGTTAGAATGTGATATAACTATGTTTTACTTATTTACAATGTTTAATTGTTTATAAATGCCATTGCTAAAACTTTAGTCGACAAAAATAGATAATTTACTACACCTTTATGGTATTGTATATTATATTTATTGAAAATATATTTGTTGGGAAAAACAATTGTAATTAAGAGAAGTCCACTCGATTTTGCCAGCCTGCAGTGGAGTAGATGCTCTTGCTACAATCGGGAGGACAAGTACGTACATACATAGTCTAAGTCACCAAGTGTCAAATTGGTTAAAATTGGATAAACTAGATGCTAGTTGCATTTTTAAAAGATAAGGTTCTGTTGTAATTCAGAAATGTAAATGCAATACTTTCAAAAGTGAACTAGCTCATAAGTGACACTCAACAGATTTAAGTTAACATTTAGACTTCACTTTCTTGCTTCTTCTGCAAAAATGGTTAGTTTAGTCTTACGTAAGTACAACTGAAACTCCACATAGGTAAATTTTCAACGTTATAACAAAATATGGTACTTTAAGTGCGACCTTCCGTTAGAGGTATAGTGTAAGTGGCCTAGAAGCAAAGCTGGGTAGAATACTTTCAAAAAGTATTTGAATACTAAATAGTAAATACTTTACACAAATCAAAGGTATTTGAATACTAAATACTTTTACGTCCAGCACAAGCGAATACTAGATACAGATACATTGAAAAGTATTCAAATACTTTAAAAAATAAGTATTCAAATACTTTAGAATGTATTCGAATATTTCAAAAGTATTCTAATACTATCAAAGGTATTCGAATACTATAAAAAGTATTCGAATACTTTGAAAAGTATTTCATTTACTTACTTTGAAAAGTAGTATTCGAATACTTGCCACTCAAATACATTAAAAATTTAAAATAGTATACTAGATAAAAGGCTTAATACTACTTAAAAAATCAAGTTATACTTTGTATGGGGTTAGCTTTTTTTATATTTCTATTGTTATATACAAATTTAAGGGGAGTAAAAGCGTATTATTATTATTATTATTATTATTATATAGGAGATACCTACCAGGACCTATCTTATACCAGTTATATCCTTAAGAATACGTGTACCAGTTTTCAAAGCGTCGTGCACATGATACGTACGCCTTTCTGAAATTAATCCTAGCGATTTTGGAACAGTTCCAAGATTGGGCTACTAGTTCAAAAGTTACAGCTCTTTGAATTTTCTTTCGGAATTGGTTTCTAGTCCATAGGTAACTTTTGATTGAGAAGTCTAATTGAAAAAGTACGAATTGTTTTGGATTCTACGCACCAAAATTAATAAGAAAAAGTGTTTTCCCGAGAAATTTTGGTGCAGTCGATTTTTGGTAAAAAAGGAAGGTTATACACTGCCTTTTTTTGAGCCCCAAAAAAAAATTGTCTCAGATCGACCCGGAAAAAAATTTTCTTATAGAATGTGGCCTGTAGAATCCATAATTTCAAACAGTTCCTAGATTGGGCTACTAGTTCAAAAGTTACAGCCCTTTGAATTTTCTTTCGAAATTTGTTTCTAGTCTGTAACATTGGTTGAGAAGTCTGATCGAAAAAGTACGAATTGTTTTGGATTCTACGCACCAAAATTAATAAGAAAAAGTGTTTTCCCGAGAAATTTGGGTGCAGTCGATTTTTGGTAAAAAAGGAAGGTTATACACTGCCTTTTTTTGAGACCCGAAAAAAAAATTGTCTCAGATCGACCCGGAAAAAAATTTTCTTATAGAATGTGGCCTGTAGAATCCATAATTTAAAACAGTTCCAAGATTGGGCTACTAGTTCAAAAGTTACAGCCCTTTG
>NW_022170509.1:19831116-19856917 GCF_008802855.1 Photinus pyralis
GAAGAGCTTTAAGGTATACCATAGTATTAAAAGATAAGGCTGTGTGAAATGTGTAAATATTATTAAGTGTTTTTTTGCGCGAACTTTTTAACCAAAGGAACAGCTGCTGCGCAAAGTATGAGATCAATTTATGGAAGTATTTATTTTTCTGCAACCAACCCTTTGTGTATTTTTAATGGCTCGATACAAAACGTGGAGAGGAAAATAGACGACGCCTATAAGAAAAATGGTATAACAAAAAAGCGAAGATTTATCATCTTAATTTATATTTTTAACGAACTTTTTAAAGGTATACTCCAAAACTTTTCAATTAACTAAACGAAAAGTATGATTAACATTGAGAAAATCCCCCTACTTTACATTTTCAAAGATAGAAGCTACGTATTAATGCTGTAAATTCACATTTAAATAATCTTTACACCTTTGATGCTAAAAATAAAACGTCACACTTTTGTTTCTTTCAAAATATCAGGCCGGCTTGTAAATATTCATGACTTTCTAAAGCGCGCATTATACGGAATTTAATGCGTATAAATGAATAATTACGGAAAATTGAATACAAGTGAAAAGCTAGTAATATTACAGGTGAGTTCGCAGTTTAATTTGAACTCTAAAAAGTAATTGTCTAGTTTCAAGCTTTGATGTTGTAGGCAATCCGTCGTTCACGCTTAAAAAAGGCCATAATCTACTTTAACACTTGAAAACTTTCAGCATATTTTATTACTACAGTTGGCTTATGTTGACTTCACTCAGTGAACTTTTTAGCGCAAATTACGCTTTATGAATAAAAAATATATACCAGGACATTAGCGCTATACACTCTGTCTTAAATGCGAGTTCGTGTCTAGCAAATCTTTTAACTCAGCTCCAAGTTGCAGCTGAATCTTTTAGGCATATCGTAAGTGCTTTCGTTATAGGAATAGCATCTGGATACACAATTAATTTCACATAGTTTCATCTGCGGTAGGGTCGTTGAATCGTTCCCATCACAGTCGAGGCTTAGAAAGATTACTTAGACTAGATTAACGCAGTAGCTGGTGCATCGCTTTCTAATATTTGATCATACAATTGATATTTCGGGCACGTATAAAACCAAGTACAAGTAAACCATATAAGGAAACCCTTACCTCGAGTAAAGTTAGATGTTGACACCAAGAAGTGAGCAGTTCTCCTGAAATCAGTTTTAAAAAAACCGTGCGGTACTTAATTGACCAACCCCTTCATAAGGAAGTGGTGGTCTCTAATAACATTCGCATTTCAAACTCGATTAGAACTTAACCGAGATGCCAAAAATACGGAATATGTACTGATGTTAACAAATTGCTTAAATGTAATGGCATCTAACCTTGAAGGGGCAAAATAGTGATTAACCAATAGTTACGGAAGTTGTCCCTTTGTTGAGGATCGAATCCTTCATGGCCCGTTGACCCATTTCACAGAAAAATGGCCGGCAGGTGGAAAGATATGTCAAAGGTGTCGGCACTTGCAAGCAGTGGTTATGCCGAACACGAATTGCAGGTGCAGTGAAACGTATCCAGAATTTATGCGGGTACTTAAAATTAAAACCCTAAAAGAAACCAAAGGTAACATACCTACTACCTCTTAAATAAGAGGGCTAATTGTAGATGAAGCAACAATATTATTGTCGATGGAAATTGTAGTCAGCCGAAGCCTAAAAAATGACACACTCTAAGTACACGAAATGCAAACGGCGGTACTTACGATAAGAAAGAAAAAAACGCAAATGTAACATGCCGGTTAAGAGTAATAGGTGAATCCGTCCACTAGTTACTTCGGAACCCCCAAATTAGGAATCCAATCGCCAGAGATCAATATATATGGATGATGGCAATTAAAATTCCATGCGTTCTAACCCACGCTTCAGTTGTTTGTTTAAACGAAGTGTAATCACACAATCCAGTACCATAACCATCCTTTGGGCACCATTTCATTGCGGCGTTAGAGCGTACGAGCGACATACTTTACCTCTCTATACCACCTAGGGATCTCATTAATACCGTCAAACAAAAAATGACAGAAAAACTACAATACGAATACCAACAATTAATTAAAATAAAACAAAGCCTGGAAAATGAACGGTACCAAGACTGAAGAACATCATCTTCCAAAAAACTGAGTCAGCGCAATGCACCACATATGACACTCTACTTACCATTGAACACATGCTGACTTAATGCAAAAGTTTCGCCCAACTGCCGCCCACCCTCACGAAATGAAAACATACATAAAGCCCTAACATACCTGAAAACCATGAACTTGTTCGGAAAACTGTTAGCAACACATCATGTGCGAATGTCTATAATGTTTAACTGACATTTACATCATTAACTCTACTGTATTCGCCACTATGTCCCAATGTTTCTGTTGGGCGCAAAGCCCGAAAACGGTCAGTGGTCGTTTTATTTGCTCAATCTTAGGATTGGGCTATTTAGAATGACCAAAGCTTGAAATCTATTTCAAGTTCGAGCTTTGGCCGCCCCGAAACAACCAAACCTAAGATTGAGTAAAAAAGCTCCGACTTAAAAGGGGCCCCGGCAAAAATTTAATTCATTAATAAAAAAAATCTGAAAATTCCCGAACTCCTTCAATGTTATGCTTTTAGTAATTATGTAGGTCGCGCCTACTCGTACCCAAGCTTATTATTGGAAAGGTAGAACGCAAATAACATACTTACATAGTGAATTGGAAAAACAAAAGGAAGTTTAATGAATAATTGATCAAAACTGTAAAATGCATCAAAAAGGCCGAAAGAGTTCCTACAAATTTAGACAGAATGGATTTAAATCCGTGTTTCCTTAGAACTCGTTGGACAAAAGAACAGAGTCGAAGAAAATTCCGAATCAATGTTCACAGAGTGTAAAAACAACAATTAGTAGGGGAGCTAGCACGAAATCCACTGAACGAGAATGATCAAAATTTTAACCGATGGAGTTCCATTTTGCCCTATCAGAGTATGCTAAAATCGATCGTCTGCCGCCTTAGGTCATATGACTTAAGGCGCTGCGGGTACTTCTTGCGGTACCAATTCTGAAAGGTTGTTTTTCGAGAAAATAAGTTATACACCAAATGAAAACGTTGATAATAGCTCTTAAAAAAATATTTTAAAAAATCGCGCGCATTTGATAACTCCGTAAAAAAACAATTCTTAGTCGGTTTTTCACGAACTTTCTACGGATATAACTAGGTTACCGTTGGAAGGAATGAAGCTGATTTTTTTTACAGACGAATGATAGGTACAGCCAATGACTATGAGAGTGTTTCTTTTTTAAATTTTTTCTCTAATTATAAGATATCTTATAATGTTAAGATAATAAGATAATCTTGTAATTAGAAAAAAAATTTAAAAACGAAACACCGTTCAGTCATTAGTAGTACCTATCATCAGTCTGTAAAAAAAATCAGCTTCATTCGTCCAACCGTAACCTAGTTATATCCGTAGAAAGTTCGTGAAAAACCGACTATGAATTGTTTTTTTACGGAGTTATCAAATGCGCGCGATTTTTTTAAATATTTTTTTAAGAGCTATTATCAACGTTTTCATTTGGTGTATAACTTATTTTTTCGAAAAACAACCTTTTAGAATTGGTACCACAAGAAGTAGTACCCGCAGCGCCTTAAGTCATATGACCTGAGGCGGCAGACGATCGATTTTAGCATACTCTGATAGGGCAAAATGGAACTCCATCGGTTAAAATTTTGATCATTCTCGTTCAGTGGATTTCGTGCTAGCTCCCCTACTAAATTTCCTTGTGATCAGTGTGGACCCAATATGACCTACAATCGCCATTTCTGCCGCTTCATTTACTACTGGATTATCCATTTCACGTTTTTATTAGCCACAGACCCAGTTCCCCTAAATTTTTGAACCAATTCCAAAATGTACTTACGATGGACCTGTCGATTCTGGGAAGACTCCTTCAGCAAGTATAAATAAACCATTATCACTGTTTAGTGTACCAATTTTGCAACTAAATAACTTTAACGCGCTATTTGTCACTACTATGATCGATAACAGTCATTGACAATCACTATTAAACTTCAAAATGTTCAGAATGTAGGAGAACAACATTTTTTGTATTTATTGTTGTATATATTTTTGTTATTTAAGTAATCCATTTACAAGCTTTTTTTTCATAAGAAAATGTTGACACGTTTTTGTCACTTTTATTAGCCCCTGTATAGGCAAATTAGTAGCGATTTAAAACTTAAGGGTTATAATCCACATAAAAATATCTTCAAAATAAGGTATCACTCGACCCCCCATTCGATTTAAAATTTTGGGGGCGTTTGTCACCTCCGCTAGCTTCGCCCTCAGGGGAACGAAACTTGGAAAAAAAAATGGTTCCCCCTTGAATAAAAAATTGACGGGTCCGATGATTTTTTAGTAGATGTTTTGAGCTCCCAAAATAGGTTCTGTTTCGTTTTCAAATGGCCACCCTGTATACATTATGTGTCAAGGGGTACAGGGGGAAGAACAGATAACCGAATTGTTTATCTGGCCCTGAGCCGATGGGTTATGTTGTAGGAACCAATTTTCCCAATCAATAAAAATCACTATTATTATTATCATTATTACCATATTATTCGCACCTATATTTTTTGCAGCTCCACAGTTTTTTACCTGCTTTTATCTCAACCGCTTTCTCCGTGCAGAAATAAAATGCGCGTAATTCTTTTGCAAAATTGCGGAATTAAAATGAAAGCCAGAACAACAGATTTTGGAAAACTCACCATCTATAAAAACTACCCTGTATACTTCCTAACACAATCGACGCGCAATCAACGCAATTTGCTTGCACATTAAGAAAATGGTGGAAAATGGTTTTGCCCATAACTTTTGATTGAAACGTCTAATCGAAAAAGTACGAATTGTTTTGGATTCTAAGCACCAAAATTAATGAGAAAAAGTTTTTTCCCGAGAAATTTTGGTGCAGTCGATTTTTGGTAAAAAAGGAAGGTAATAACTGCCTTTTTTTGGCCAGAAAAAAAATTGTCTCAGATCGACCGGAAAATAGTTATTTGTTTCATTAGTACAAAAAATGTCAGTTTTCGGGACGAGGAAGATAGTTGCCTTCCGAGTCCCGAAAACGCATTTTTTGTACGAATAAAACATAAAATTTTTTCTCCAACCCCCTTTACTTCAAATTATATTCGAATTTAGATGCAGTCACAGTTTCACTACTAGTTTGAGAACTTCTGCTTTCTTGTCCTCACGTGTCATGCCACTCTAGTTTTTAGGTTAACTTATAACCTATTCGTTCTTACTTCTTACTATCTATCTATCTATCAGTTTCAGTCATTTCTATTGTATACACAATTAATATTGTTAAATTTTGTATTGAAATAAAAAACTTACCATACAGTTTTTTAATTAAAATTAATTGCAATTAACTTTTTCAAATTTTGAATTCAAAATGACAGATAATAGTGCAATGGGCCTGAAGCAGATGGCGTTACGCGCGACGGCGGGTTGTATACGTATTAAAATTACGTTCACCGAATATGTAAATTACGTTACACATGGTTTAAATAAAAATAGCGAGCGTAAATCATTTTCAATACATGTACATACGTATAGGTAACAGCATTATTTGCATTGAATATGCAAAAATATTTCATTTGTATGTATAGAAATATCTTACAACCTGCAATGTAAAACGATGTCAATGTGACATATCTCCGTGATTGTAATTTTTTAATTGGCCAAATTTCAAGGTCAATTTCTTTTTGGTACTAGGACCAAAAGTATCCACTTTTTGTACAGTTGCCATGGTGAAAGCGATTAATCCGCAAAACGTCAATTTTACGTACCGAACACTGGCACAAAATAGCGTCTTATTCAGGTGGTTGGAGAAAAAAAATATTTTCTTATAGAAATGTGGCCTGGTAGAATCTATAATTCCAAACAGTTCCAAGATTGGGACTACTAGATCAAAGTTACGTCCTTGAATTTTTTGTCGAATTGGTTTTTTGCCCATAAATATACCTATTATTCAAAGTTTTCGTTGACTAATTAAAGCAAAAGCAATAAAGGGGCCTGTCAGCAGTAAGAAATAAAATACCGTTCTAATCTAATCTTTTTCGCCTATGCAACCCAATTTCTATTTCTTACCCCCTCCCTCCTCCCCCTTCTAGTACGCACTGGGTGACTGTATGTGCCACGAACTTGTTTAATCCCCCCCCCCCCAGAATAAATTTCTACGTACGCCACTGGGCAGGCAGATGAAAATGAATCAAAATCCCAATGTGTATTAATGTTGTTTAAATACACCAGTGGGTAATTAAAATTTAAATTACTTTTATCCATGGTCAAATCGGTAACGAGAGTTGAATCTCCAAAGGAATGAGGAGTATATTTACAATTACGAAAGTGCATATGGATTCGAATGAAAAAAGTCAGCTTGCACTATGCTTTGCTGTGCATGAAAGAAGGTATATAATTAATGCGAATCCAAAACTATACTGTCATAATACCGGAAATTATTACTATTCAAACCTTTTTACGTAGGTACCCATTGCTTATGCATTAGTTATTAGCACCCGAGGCTGCCTATATCGATTGCTCTAAATGCAACGTGTAGCCACCTCACATTGGGAAACCATAGAGCTCTTCTTTGTCTCGCATTTCCTGTATTTGTGTAGTTTACAACTGGTTCAATTCAAAATTTCTAGGCAGTATTGAAATTCAAAGCGCAATAAACAATCCTCCTTTGTATTTAACCCAAACATCAATATGCAGCCCTGTACTTTTAAGGCTTCTGATAATTTATACAAACAAGAAACCATTAACGGCAGAATACAAGGCTTTCTTATGGACCTCCAAGTATAAAATTGTGCCCCCACGTACCTACGTTATAGTTAAATTAAATTACATTGCTAATAGAACACGAAGCCGTATTTTTCTATACAGATCTTGCTTCCACAAAATGTAATTTAGGGAGGTAGGTATCAATAATAACATAAATCATAGTCAAGTGTGACAAAAGGGCTCGGAGATTTGGCACGCGGTAATGAAGCAAAGGGAAATTATGCGGCTGCTCCTTTGAATGCCTTAGCATTGCTGAAATTATCGTGTACGTTTTTAAATTAGAAAGACTCTGCTGAGCGAAGCACGTTAGTTCTGTAATAAGATTTTGATAATTATCTTGGCACACTTACCGAAAAGAAAAATTGAAATCACGCCTTCGATTT
Source organism: Photinus pyralis (assembly GCF_008802855.1). Classification (NCBI taxonomy): domain Eukaryota; kingdom Metazoa; phylum Arthropoda; class Insecta; order Coleoptera; family Lampyridae; genus Photinus; species Photinus pyralis. The sequence goes on from NW_022170509.1 coordinate 19,838,329, forward strand.
TAATTGAATGTAAGATAAATGTAAGGACCAATTTGTGGTTTGAAAGACCTCGTTGCTGTAACGAGGAAATGAAAAAGTAGATCAATACCTCTTTTACAACTGACATCTTACGTCGTGAATATGAAAGCAGATTTATTTCACTCTAAGGAACGATCAACAATAAATAACTGGATATTTATGGCCCAAAAATGCACGCAATCCACAATATTTTCCCTATCGATTTTATTGCTCAGAATAACATGAAAACGCCCCAGCAGTTTCTGCATTTTGAGATACTTGTGGCGAATATTGTTCGAAACATTCCACGCCTCTTTTAATTTGATACCCCTCGGTATAATTTTATTAAAAGCAAAATCCCCGGTAAAATGCGCCCTAACAAATACACCAAATATGATATTTTGTTTGATTGTATTGAGAGATCCGTTGTGGTCAACTGCTACGACTGTAATTCCTATGGAGGTTGGTGTCAAGAAAAGAGGTGATAGGGAGCCGCGTCTGCAGTAAGTGGAAACTGAGTAAGATGTCACAAAATCTACACCACATCAAGAATAAATACGTTTAGACTCAAAGTATCTTTACATGTACCCGTTGAAAGCCATTAGGATATTAGCATGTGAAAACACACATTTGGGTGAAACGTCAGAAAAAAAGTGATCAAATGAGATGCCGATGCCTTCAAAATGATTCCACGTATAATGCCATCTCCCTTTTAAGAGGTAGAATTACTAAAGAATAAAAAAACTGTGTTAGTTTTATCATAAATGATCTGCCCTCGCAGCTAAATGAGACTGCAACTCACAAGGAACCCATTCCACCTTGGTTCGAGGTCCATAACGAGGGATTGATCCCCTCCGCCGCAACTGTACTGGGTTCATCTGCTCCGGTGGAGCTCTCTCCCTTACCTGGCGCACACGGTCACAAAAATGATAAGCGAATCCCCTGTGCGTACTTGCCGCTCGAGTGTCCGATAGGGTGCCTCATCGACACCAAATGCGAAGAGAACCCTACCAGTCTCCTCCCTGCGGAAGAACGTCCTCCATACGACCGTCCTGAAGCCAGGATTGCCTCTGAAGGTGAAGGTGAACTCTGCACCCCAGTGCAACACAGTCCTCGGCACGGTCGCTGACACCTTGACATGCAAGGGTGGTCGAATCGTCATTACCCACTTTACCATCATCCATGTGTCTGTATGGGCGTGCCCCCATCCGCCACCCGAGGACGCCGCCCCATGGGTGCCCCCGCCGCACGGGGTTCCAACACTTAAGAAAACAAATCGACTGAAAACCTTCTCCTATTTACTAAATTTTGAAAGCAATCGCTGTACACTTTAAATTATAATTAAGCATGGGTAGAAATTTGGCCTCAGAACGGTTGCCATTGTATCTCGGCGTTGAATTTTGATTGATAAAGTGCGTCAGTATCGTTACGTCTTGCAGTAATTTATATGAAACGAAATATCTTCCCAAGGTGCCTATATCCGAAACTCGATACTACTATAAACACGAAATTAGAACCTGATCCCCATCATAAATAACGCAAAAGATATGTGAATGAAAGTCTTGTATTTTACTGTTTCTTATGTAACCTCTGCAGCCATTTTACTTTCACAGGCTTATACAGATTTAGTTGCTTTCAATTTTTCCGCATAATATTTATGTTTTCTTTGACATTTTAATCTGTTGACCACAAAAGGTAAAAGCATTTTCTGTTCGTAACCCCCCCAAAGTTTTAAAGTTAAAATGGGATTTAAGATTTTAACGAAGGACTGGTATGTCGGCTTTTGCAAAGTATAAAAGCAGATAGCGAAGTAATACTATAACATCGATAGCTGTCATTTTACGCTCATCGTTTGTCAGGTAGTTGTTTTCAATCCTCAAGCTTTACAATAAAACGAGTTTTAGGGATTTTTACACCGGCGCGTTTCAACATAGCTGTCAACGAATTGGAATCGGAAAATTTTACCAAATCTTTTTCGATGTAATTTCACTCAAGAAATATAAAAATCTAGCATTTGTTTCAAAGTTTTCCAATCTAGTGTAGGTGTTTGGATTGATGTGTTTTTAGGTATTCATTTAAATATCCCGAATTTCAGTTGTCACATCTGGCACACCTATCAATTGTAGACGTTTTACGTGGTGTGCAATCGCGGCTGTCGTTATCCCTTCAACTAAGAACCCCTACTACAAGGTTTCAGAAATACACAACTCGGCTTGAGAACGGTTGTTGTAAATGGCTCATGATTTTGTATTATTTCATTATCAAGTGAGCAAACAAAGTCTGTCAATCATATTCGGAATAAGAAAATCCTAATTAATCGTTACTTATAACTTCCGGAATTCTATTTGCAACAATTGGCGACCGTCACAGGACCCGGAGTTTGTGTAAAATCTCAGTTGTTATAAGACTTTTGGCTGACAACGTGGTCAAGTTACATGAGCTGAACGTCTTTATTCAAAAAAGCAACATAAATTATGACCCTGGGTCATTTTGAATTTAGAGCATGGAACACACCAAGACGAAGAAGGTTCTGATGAAACATCAGTTTTAGGGCTTAATTGGAATAAGATTTTTGTGAGATTGTTGTAAAATTGATGCAGATGCTGTCATTAGTAAATGTTACATACTGTCACTTGCCCACAAGTATTTGATCCCATAGGCTTCACTTGTCCCACTACCGTTTGTCCCAAATTATTACTTCAGAGTATCTGGAAGAAAAATATTAGTTGGGACAAAGAAATACAAGGAAAAACCAAATCTAAATTTCTTAAATGGCGAGGCGACTTATCTTATTTACTCCAGATCATAATTTATCGATTGATTAATTATTATAACGATAAGGATTAATCGTTGAGTTTACATGTATTCATCAGGATGCAGAAGCAGGATAAGGTCTTCGTTTACGTGTTACAAACGAAGTCACGAGTAACTCCTTTAGGGAGTGATTCATTTACAGTGATCTCATATGGATCAAAAGGGAGGACCAATGGTCTACATTTGGTTGGAATAGGACAAAAGGAATTCGATGCTTGACTTCTAAAGAAGATTGGCGACATGTTTCCGGCCTGTTAAATCCTGCAGATGTATGTTTCAATGTTTAATGTCATTATTAAGATTAACGCAGCAATTGTTTTTTACTTTCTTCACTAGAGAGGAAATAGTTATTTGTACAACTAGTTTCGAAAGTGATACTTTTTTTCATGAATTTGCAGTTTGATTAATGAGGGAAAAATCCTAGTTAATCAAGCAAATTCATGGAAAAAAGACACTTTCAACACGTCATGTTGTACACGAAATTTTTTTGCATAGTGATAATAACCCACAATTGAATAATTTTATTGACATTCGCGATTTATTGTTCATAGACAGGACTAAACTCCATGGAAACGCATAATTAAAATCGTGAAAAAAGGTACCACTTACCATACGATTTTTGGTTAATAAAAAGTCCGATAACTATGTAAAAAATCACATTTTCTTCACCGTTTTTAGAGACGAAAGTAGTTTCAGGAAAATGAATTGTTTCAATGGTCAATTATGAATGTTCCAATTGGTATAATGAACGATTTTCTAAGTGTCTCTTTTTGGTTGGATTCTACGATTTTCACATAATTGCCGTAATAGTAAAGAATTAAAGATAGACATATGTGTCACGTGTTATCGGTTGAAGAACGAGAAATCGCTGAAAAATGTCTGTTCAAATTAATTCGAAAAGATTCTTTGGTTTCCAAACGAACTTAAAATCTCTAAGGTAATTTGCCTTTTCAAGAAGGGAGTCCACTATTAATGAACAATTTGAGTCCCATTGCACTGTTGTCTATTTTTCAAAAATCTTTGAAAATATTTTAGCCCAACAGCTAACTACATTTTTAGAAACAAACACCGTTCTCTCTTCGCAGCAATTTGGTTTTGGAAAACCTAACCAAAAACTTGATAAACGTACGAAGGCGTAAAAGGGCCGCGTGCAGTTTTTTTTCTTAAATTCTGAGTTTAAACTCAAAAATTAGTTAAATTCTTAGTTTCAACACAGAATTTAGAATTTAACTCAATTCGAAGTTTATACTCAAAATTTAGCTAAATTCTGGCGTTTAAAGTTTGAACCCTTTAAGTTTTAATAGTTAAATTCTGAGTTTAAAACAATTAGAATTGAACTAAATTACCAGTTTAAAGTCAGAATGTGCTTAAAGTCAGAATTTAAGTTAAAAAAACCACATGTGGCCCTTCGACGCCTTCGTACAAACGAAATAAAATTTGTGCATTATTTGTGGACCTTCGGAAGGCTTTCCATTGCGTTAATCATCAAATCCTACTAGAAAAAATTGAGCAATCTGAAATTGAAAGGTAGTGTGAATAGACTGCTAAAAAGCTACCTAACCAATAGAAGGCAATATGTAGAACATTTAAACATAACGTCCCAATGCAAAGAAATAGACGTCGCGGTTCCACAGGGCAGTGTCCTGGGACCCTTACTATTTATTTTGTATTGTAACGACTTGGATCAACATATTTTTACACATTACACAGCTTTTGCTAATGATATAACTTTATTGTTTTTTTATCGCCTGATGATGGACGAAGCTCGTCCGAAATCGAGAGCGACCAATTAATAAATTTTAATAAAAATTAGTGTAATACAACTTTGTTAACTGTTACACTAATTGCAAAGTGAACCAATTCATCAACAATACGGTCTTGGGAGATCGATTAATTAAAGTTTCTGTTATTGCAAGGGAAGTGTACTTATCGACAGCTTACATGAAGAATTGGATATAAAAGCTGATAAAACCTGAGATCCCCAACGAAATAAGAATCGTTGCCTTTGACCAAGTGTATAAAGGATCTCTACCACAAAAGAAAAGTTTCACTGTATCTGTGAACATGGGGAACTGGAAAAATTAATATTATGTTTCGAATTAAGCTTACAGCAGTTTGATAATTTCGAGTCTAACAAAAATAGAACTTTTCCGAAACGTTTATTATCAGGTGAGTTTTAATCCGGAACCCTCGCATTCGTATTAGCTCATGTTTGCTTTCCAAAGCGTTAATTGATATTCACATGACCTCTCCTGCCCGAACGAAACTCAAACTGTCATTTTCGGAAAGTATATACCGGGACCGACAAATAATAGTGAAAAGTACACAATGTTGAACCAAATTATTTCATTGGAATAACCCTTTAGAGAACGTATCCATTTTTAGCACTCATTTGCGTCAACAAACTTTGTATTCCCTTATTTAATAACAAAGGGATATATTCGGCTAACAAAATAACGTAAATGCATGTAATTAAGCTTGAAGTAGCTTTATCCGTTATTTCAGGGTAGTTAACACAGAGTAAACACTTAAACTACAAATTTGGGTTTAGAAAATTATTCATGCTTACGCGATAAGAAATGCACACATTCCCCGAAAATTAGATAAAAGCTGTTTATCCCATTTATTGTTACTAGAGAACCCCTTAAAGTTTTTGATTAAATGCCAGTTTAAGTGTTAACTCATTTTCCGGTACCGCTGAATTTAACAATGCCGAAAATTATTTTAATTACGTGTAAATACAACGTTATTCGGTGGAGGAAACGTAAACAAATATCTGTGTTTTCCACTGTACAACATGAACTGATCTTGTTCTCGTTACGTTCTGGGACTTTTCGTGTTTTCATTATACACTGAACGCAGCATGGCAAAATTTTTGCGATTATTGTTGTTAAGGATTATTATAGGATCGTCTAGATGACAGTAAAATACCACCCAGAGATACCATTTTGCCTTCGATTTATATGTGGCCGGATTGCACTGCTGGAAGTCGATTGATAATTTTTTTAATACTTTGATGATGCACATAAATCCTGCTGAGTTTGCAAATAGTGCGGTTTTATGACCTAGAACGCAGACCTTTGTTTTCATTCTAGAGCTGATTGAAATTTAAATCAATTAATTTCCACATTCCATTACAGTCCTATGACAATTCACTTTATATTTGTTGAAACGTCCAGTATCCCAAAATCGTATTACTTTCCAGCACGTGGTCGTCTTACTGATAACCTCTTTTAAATGAACAATGGAAAAATACGGGATGTTGGTTTGTTACACACACAAATTGAAAATCCTAAATTTTCGCACCTTCTCTTTATGCACGAATATATGTCCAAATGGAAATGAAACATTTCTTTACAACAAAACAAATAGGTACCAACAAAGGTTGGATCGAATTTTTAAGGATACTTCTATTTATTGTGTTAAATTTTCCAAATAAAATCCTCAAAGTAAATCGGTCAGCAATGAATACTGCAAATAGCAAGAAATTACAGTTTACCTTATCTCTATGGCTTCTAAGTCTACCCTTCGAGCGGTTCTGCTTTGGGAGCATCCTCGATTTTGGGTTTTTGTGGAATGGAACAAAAATAAATGTTAAACCTGAATCGTATCCGAAAGCGGTGGTTTCGCGTTACAATTTTCTACGAAAAGCACAGCGTATTGAAGCGTAATAATTGGCGAATCAAAATAACTGCGGCGGGTACTTAATATTGTTGCGTACTTGCATTGGTCCGTTTAGTTTTTACTGAAGAAACTGGTTTTTAAGTTTAAAAATTAGAAGTCAAAAGCTTTGTCTTTTGCCACTTCCGCTGTCGCAGTGAAACTTTTGTTTGTATTCGCCACTGTTACACTCACAAAACGGTTTATATACTGGGTTGTTTTCCTAAGTGTGCCTAAAATGATCAATCGTGGTATTTCAATTTTATTTTTTTGAATCTTCACGTGTTCTTCTTCGGTGTGGTTCGACTTCGACCCTTACACTCCGAACTTTTTTTTTTATACTGCAGGTTCCCCAAATGAGTTCCCTGACCTAATCTTTAGCGATTTTAATTACCAGCAATTTTAATAACTTTGAGGGTGAGGAATACAATACCTCGAAATGCAATCAAAATTCACGGTCTTCGAAATTCCTCCCAGTACAGTATAATCAGTACTTTTCCAAGCTGCGTTGCTTTCTTTAACAGAATGTGATTCAGCTGTATGGTACTTATCTCTTACGAAACTGAACTAATCTAGCGCCAAACTAGAGCCTTAATTTGATCACGCCATTACCAAGAAAAGGAAAAACTTCACGATACATCCTGTCTTCGTCTTACTGACATAAAGTGTAGTCAGTTTGGCGTAACGGTTTTAGACTCGAATTCTAACCTCATAGGTGGTGAGTTCGAATGCCATAACATGCCAGGTTTGAGTTGAACATCTCCTGACTACCATGCTGACGGTCCCAGCAGTAATACAACGACTGTCGCGGCTGTTGAAAACGTCTGTAACCCGCTAGTGCCACCCATACGGCTTTATGGTACAGTGGTGGAGCGTTGGACTATAAATCCGGAGGTCGGGTGTTCGAACTTGGGTTGAGGTGAATTTTTCATCTGTGGCAGAGATGGGAATTACCTTAGACCAGTTTCGAGCATCCTGACGGCAATTCCGAATTAGGTTTTCCTGTAGTTTTCCTATTTCGTAAGGTAAATTAAATACCGGAGTAGTATAGACCTTCTGCAGAGGAACCTCTAAAAAGCATTATGCGGGTCACTCTGTAATTGAGCGCAGAACAAGAGACGGATAATAAATAAATACGATAATAAATCAATAATAAGGTGCGGTTGATTCTTTTAGAAAATAATTGACTTGACGAATTGAGAATAATAAATCTAAAGAAACCACCCTGTATACTTCTATACTATTTAACCCCTAAAACGGAACTATCGTACAAAAATTTAAAAAAAAATCATCCCCCTTAAAAAGCTGCTATTATCGAGAATAGGAAAGTGGAGGCTTCCTACAAGTACGGTCACGGACATCCCATCTCCCCCATCCGGTCCGCGTGGTGGAGCTGGATACAGCATCCTTTGAACCAGATTTACTGGAATCGGGTAGCACGGAGCACATTTTATGGGTTAGAGCCTTAGGAGCCTTCGCCACGAAATTGCGACTTCTAAGCCCCACCATCACGACAAGGTGCATCCTATGGTGGGGACGCAGATGTTGAAATACGGAACCCGACCACTTAGTGATAAAACTCCCACCGGCCGCCATAACGAAAAAGCTACATCAAACCCTAGTAATGATAAATTATTACCGAAGGTTCATTTCAGCAGCATCGAGAATTCAGGTACCGTTACATGAACTTCAAAAAGGGAAACCAAAAAGGAACCACCTAGTCCATTGGACAAAAGATGCAAAGGGAGCCTTCGAGGAGTGCAAATGGGCGGGGTTTCAGCGAAGGCTGCTCTACCAACCCAACTCACTATACATTTGCAAATATCCGTGCCCGAACCCAGATTCGAACCAGGGATCTGTAATACCGCAGTCCAGATTCAACTGTACGGCGCCACACGGGCCGGCAAAAAATTTAGACACGGTTTCCCAGCTATTCGTTCGAATAGACAATAAAACAGTCGCTGCAACCACCTTATGGAAGCCCATTCGAAGTAAAAAAAAGACGAACGGGGAACTCGTCACTATTCGGAAAGGAACCCCAGAAGTCACCAATTGCAGCAAACAGACCCAAGCCAGAATTCATCGCAAACAAGAAATTCAGCACTTCAAATCAACGACACAGTACCACAATTAACAACCCCAATTATCAAGACCGTAAGAAGCGGAGGGCAAGTGAAGAAGGTTGCACGATTTTGTGACTCCTTCATTAGAAAGGAGGTACTGTAGTGTTTTTGCGGCAACGCTACATTGGCAGACATTTGACAACACTGGCGTTAGCTATTCCACAAATGTCACCAACAAGCTGACAGTGACATACCTCCACCAAAGAAACGTACCAATCACGTGGACATCATCCACCGTAGAGGTATAAAGCCTCTAGGACCACCGTTGCTAATAGCATACACCTGAACACCTACCGCTACTTCATAGCGTAGGAACTCCACCGCTCCTATAGTGTGGAGATATCACAGCGACCTGGTGCCACCTTCAGCTACGACTCCGGAGAGGGAGAAGAAACAGCAAAGGAACGCGCTAAGGAATTTTCTTAGACATTCTCTATTACCACAGCCAGTATCACCTTTGTCAGCGACTCCGGAGCGTCTTCACAGAGAAGAAATCCCCTGGAAACTGGCGAAAATATTTAAATTGTTCATTGTTATTAATTGGCGTTGTTGTTGTGTTCGTAAACCAGTTAATAAATCTTATAGACCCTAAACCATGGCCTAGTTCGGGTCCGGGTCCAGCTTTTACCAACCAAGTCCGGGTCCGGGTCCGGGTCTGGGTCCGAGTTTTACCCACACCCCCCCAAATACAACCCCGAGTGTCATCTTTCCGGTGGGGTGTTTATCGCCACGCTAGGACAAAGTCTTGTTACGAGTGCGAATCAGGTATTGTCACTACAACATTGGCACTTCATAACTTCCTTCTCGATTTAGTGTCTCTGTTGGTAGTCTTCCTTTAATCAATCGAACCTATCCATAACCCTAGGGACGGAAAGTTGCATAGCCCATTCGCCACATTGTTTTTTCTGGACACGCAATGGAGTAAAATGTCTCAGCCACGTTTGGTAAAAGATTACAAGTAGTCCAGTCAAATAAGAAAAAATAAAAACATTAATCGGTAAAGATCTGAATTTTGGTACACATGTTCATTAGTGTTCCCCATTGGACATACTAAAAGTCCCCGTCAAAATCTGTTGCGCTCGAGGCGCCATCCTGGAAAAAAGGAGCACTTCTTCAGATTCTTGCCTATATATCGGCAACAATTATTGATACGGAAAAATAGTTCAGATAAAAAATATAGTTTATTAAATTGCCCACAAAAAAGCATATTAACATTTTTTTGTATGTCCAATACTTTAGCTATAATCCGACATCGAATAGGAAATCAAGTATCCTGAGCTCTCGAAACAGTCGCGCAGATATTTTTTTACAACTTTTTACAAATCATTAAATTCATTGAAAATTCTACCAGTATTTCTTATATATGCGAAGTCGTCGCACTCAAGCTTGGTATGAGACAGCAGAGACACGTTTAAAGGTTTCTCATAAAACTCTCTCTCAATAGAACTTTCATCTTCAATGCGAGCACTGAGTGTGGCCTTCAGTGCAGTCCGAACAGGGTCAAGGTAATTCTGAAGGTCTGATAACGATGTCGGTTTTAATATCTCTCACTAGCAGGCACGTTATACTTATGCAGATAAGGGCGTTCTTCAGCTTCAGAAATCATTTCGTTGCTCCAACACTTTTACACATTTTCGCTTACCTTTTTGAAAAAAACATGATGTATCATCAAACATTATCTCATTGCTAGAATGCTTTATCGCACGACGATTCTGTTCATTTTTTGGCTCTGTTACAGCTATCGGTGTAGTCATAAAAAGACGGCCCTCCTTCTATAACTACGATACGGGGCCTAAACGCGTTCTGACGTATTCAACGTGAGATTACAGCTAAAGTACTGGAGATCCAAAAAAATGTAAATACTCATTTTTATAGGGAATTTAGTAAACTATATTTTTCATGTAAACTATTTCTTCGTGTCAGTAATAATTGCCGAGAGATGGGCAAAAAACTGGAAAGTGTACCGTTTTTCCAAGATGGCGTCTCGAGCGCAACAGATTTTGACAGGGACTTTTAGTATGTTCATTAGAAAGTCCCAATAAATGTGTATACCAAAATTCAGATCTTTACCAATTAATGTTTTTATTTGTCCAAAATTGCGCTAATTTGACTGGACTAAAGGGCTTATCGTTGTTTTACCATTGAACGAAAACATGATCATTTCTACTGTCACAATTTTCGTTAGTGGTTGTAGCAGTTTAACATGTCTTAAATAAGACAGATCTTCGACATTTGTCACAAACAGATAGAAAATATTCTGAGTGAAAGCCCACAGAGGGCTGGTTGAATCATGTACCCATTAAACATAAAACGCATCTTAAGTAATGTTTGCTTTGAAGTAAGCTGCATAGATCATACGAACTAAGGACAAATTAAACGTCAGTTCGTTGTTAGCGAATTCTTCCATCGTAGTTCACACAACATGGGAATAAAGACTTGAGAAATGAGGTGATGATAATCCTTTGCGAATTAAAATTTGAAGGGTGATATATAATACAAAGCAAGGCGGCGAAAAATGGATATTTAGCACCGTCAAACTACACGTCGCTACGCAGAGCATAAAGAATTCTGTTTGTAATTTCTTTGTAATACCAACTTCTGTTACAAGTTACTTTTCAAACTCATAAATTACTTCTAAAGAAAATGCGATTCTTTTTAAACTACAAAGTTCTTCTTATTTTTACGGTGTCATACATTTATTCATACAGCGGATTGTACTGAATTCAAATGTGAAATACTTCATCACATTTTTAAATAATACATAAATTTATTTTTTCAAAGTTCCAGTCTCTTATCTAAATTTTTTTTGAAGTTAAGTCGTGGGTGAAAATTAATTCAGTGATTTATCTGCAAGATTCCATTTTACGTTGTTATAAAGTGCCATATAAGAAATCGTTATGGAAATTCGGCCCTTCCAATAACCATAATGTCCTGACTGATTATTAAGTGGCTTCCTTTGTAGCATTTCTTATATGTATATTGTCACAGTGTTTGTCATCCTTTTAGTGATTTGAATCCTATTGAAAGTAGATGTCGGAATTTAATTATGTCCAAATTTATTCATAAAGTATTAAATTTTATTGACTTTTTAAATGCTTCAGCTGCTAATTTATAATAAACTTCATCCAATAAGGGTCAAAATAGCTCAAGAGGCATAGATCAGTAAGAGTTCATATCCTCTCTTACTCTCACTGTTGTGATTTCCAAATAACGTTACCCTTTTTTATCATCGCAGTGTAGTCACGTTAAAGTTGCTACTTTTGGAAATTAATTACGGTTTAGTATCCGATTTACCTGATCCGTGTCAGACGTTAGAATTGCTACTGTGCAATATTTTGTTCCGCGCTATTCACTGCCCCTTCTATTTGTTTGTTTGTGTTGTGTCTGTTACAGATTTGGCAGAAAGCGTCCTTCTTGAGCTCCACAAGTTCGTTGTGACCTGTAGTTCAAAAAATTTTTATATTCGTCAACCCCTTGATAACGCTTGATTACATACTGGTTTTCGACACACTCGAATTGTAATTACTACCTTTGTTTGAAATTCATTTAACAATTACCCGTTTTGATATTAATATTTACTCTGACTACGAGTTGATCCTCTTTTTACTAAAAATTAATTTAAATATTGACATTGCAGATCTGTATATCACAGTGCCCTATTTGTGATATAGATCACCCTCGATTGTGACATCAACTATTGCTTATGTCTGTGTATTTGACCTTATTACCTTTTTGTGCATTTAAAGGAGTGTAACCTTTGTAGCGTGATAAATATGATTTTTTTTAATTGGTTGTGGTTCAAAAACAACCCTTAAACTACGCATCCAAATGCCTCGCATCGAGGTTTTGTAATTACGGAATACCCTTCATATTCACTTAGAAGGGGGAAACTAAATAGATTTGTTTCTTTCATTAATTATGTTTAACTTACAGAACATACAAATGCCATCCTTCAGAATTTTGAAATTACAAAGTGAAATTCGGCCTTACTTATTACATTCATATCCACTTGGAGGGGTGAAACTTTGTAGCGCCCTAAATATATTTCCTTTTTTTAATTGATTATGTTTGAGAGAAGACTATTTAGAGTCGCATAATCAAATTAACGTTACAAGTGGTTCGCCCTTTCTTTCTATTAGTAGAACAGAATTACTTTTGAATAATACAGTTTCATTATTAATTCGCCACTGTCTTAAATTTAAACGATATCTTAAAGTTACAGCTTTCACAACTTCCTAAGTTAACTTTATTAATCGTTTATTCGCAATGTAATTGCGTGAAAGATATGAATAAGTTTTATTGAATCGATATGGCATTACCTTATGATGGATAAACGACATCTTATTTATAAGAATGCAGGAAAACTGCTTCGTCTCCAAACTTCATACCAACGCTGTCGAAGATTGCAAAGTGGCATTTAGCCATTTAATTTGGCTCGGTTGCCTATTTATTCGATTAAATCATGTTGCAGACTTTCATTTCCGGAACTACCCCTTTTCAGTAAACGTAAATCTTAACATGTTAATTTTACGGACGACTAAATTGTCAAAGCTTTATATGTACACATAACGGGTTTATCAACGTGTCGACTGGCAAATTGGATTTGCTGATATACCTCGTTTCAGTATTAATTAATGTTCAATATACTTTTAAAATAACGCGCAGCTCGAAAAATTGGCCCTTACTATCGGAGTCAACTTTCTAGTCCGCTGACTTTCGAAGTAAAAAAAACTACTCAACCGATTTGTAGAAAACAAAGCTTGATTCAGTAGTCATGTTTATGTGCGGGATTTTATTTGGAAAATATAAAGAAATATGTAAGCTTTTTCAATGAAAATGAAACCTTAGACAATAAAAAAAAGTTAAAGAATACATGTTTAAGTAAATACTTTATTTTAGGCATTTATACACAAGTTATCGTGAAACAATGGCAGACGCGTTTATTCGCTTAATATACGAGATTAGTTGGAAATTTGTGAGTACAAATAAAGAAAAATTAATTAAGAAATTAATATATTGTGAGGGAACGAGGTAGTAGAAACAGCCGGGGCGGAGCTCTTTATAGTTAATATTACATTTTTATATACCATGTACATACATGGTCTTTCAGTTAACTTTTTCTAACGCCTAGGCACCTGTGCAATCTTGTAAACTCTGAGTAATTATAATAAACGACACCAATTTAATTAACTAAATTAATTTTTGTGACCACGGGTTTTTTTAACTAACCTGAACCTGAATTCGAGTGGGTTTTTAAATGGAAAATACATGAAATACAAAAAAGCTTCAAATGCCCTTAGGTTGATCTCTTCAAGAACGTACAAATCAAAATTTTCCTTACCATATTTGTTCTTACTTCAATCGATTAGAGTTTACGATGTGTTTCTTAAAGATTCAGACCTTTAATTTCACATAAATAATTATTAAACGAATGTTAGGTATACAGGGTGTCCCAACGAACATTCGGCCCTTCTTATCTGGAAAATCAAGCATTTTTCGGAGAATTTCCAAAACAGTTGAAATTTGTTTTTGAGGGGGAAGAAATACACAAAAAACACTCCGAAACTCCCCCCCTTCGGGTGTCGCAACAACCCCTTCAAGAATGAAGAAATGGTCTGTGGGGTCCCGCATCGCGATTGTGCCTTATTTTTTGAAAATCGGACGACATCAAAAGTTATATTTTGAAGAGACCTTGAAGACTTTAAAAATACTTTGAAGCGACTTTGAGAGATTTTCAAAAGTAAGTCTCAAAACCGTACAATTTCCTTAGTTGTACCTGTTCCTGTGTTGTAGGCACGGTGTTACAGCAAAAAGCATTCGATTGCCGCCAAACGCGTCTTGCGATATATTTTTTACATATTTATATATTTAGAAAATCCTATAAGCAACGTACACGGCTTTGACGGAAGGCACTAAGGAAGCCATGTACTTTTGAAGTCCTTTCTTATTGAATTAGGAATAGTTTGCTCCAATAAAATCTATGAAGATAACATGGGAGCCATCAAGCTGGCTGAAAATTCGACTTTTCATGCACGGAGTAAGGATATCGACATAAGACCCGATTTTATGGCAACGAAACTATCTTGTCGCGCTTAATTAGTTCGTCCTTTATGCGACGAAGACGACCTTCCACAACGATCACGTTAGAGGTCAATTAAGATACCGCTCTAGTTACTGCGACATCACGTCTCCATTATGCAAACAATGCTCTACAGAAATTAAAATACGCAGAAAGGAAAAACTTCAATTCCACGAAAGATTTGTTCTTCATTCTCACTAGTCAAATAATTTATTGCAATATCGGCCCTCTAAATTTCGAAACCCCGTAATTTTTCTAATGCCTAAACTCGCCTAGCTCTTGAATCTGCAAAATATTTCAACTGTACCTATATCTACAAAAGTCGAAAAAGAAAATCCAAATTTAGAGCTACTGTTACAACATACGGATCCCTAAAAATAAGAATCGCAAATAATCACTTCTGGGGTGTACCGTTTCAATAAAATGTTTATCTCTAGGGCTTCAAAATGTATTTCATTTCTATTCGACGTGCTTCTGATTCAACAAACAATTTGGAATACATGTAAACATAAAAATATAATTAGTTTTATTCGTCTACGGAAGTTTACCCATTCCACAATGTTAGAATGAAGTATTAGGCGTAATGAAACGCGTTGTAAAAGGGAAAGTTTATAACACGTCAATCAGCTACCGGGATTTTTATTCAACGAACTGAATAATTTATTGATTATGTAGGGGAAATGTAGTTCCAATTCTCTGTATGTGTTTATTCTAAAAGAAATCATTTAAACTCACAATTGGTGTGGGGAAACAAAGAAAATTTTCAATTGTTAATGTCGAAACGTTTTTACAATTGACTAGCCTAAGCAGGATTTTCGAAAATGAAACAGCCGCTTTTACAAAGCGGTCCTTACGCGTTGATGTTTAAAATTACTTTTCTTTTAAAATCTTGATTTGAAAAGCTCTCTTTTATACCATGTAAAATGCGGTATGATACGGGTGTCTAACATTTTGACGTTTTTTTCTCAAAGCTTTTACTGGAATTTAACGGAATTTATTACAAATGTTCTGGTTTAGACAGTGAATGTTCTCATTAACTTTAAAATTTAATGGAAGCGAATTACCGTTTGGCCACTTCAAAATATTTACTGCAGGTACTATGAAAAACAAGGAAACTTATTTAAATTCAAATGATCTGATTGCTTAAGGAATTAAGGATAGATAAAGTGAAACAGATGATCGTGCTTTCTGATGACATCTGTCATTCTTATTTCAAATGCCACGCGAAGAACCATATAAAATGACGTTCGTAACATATGAAAATGCTGTTTCTATGAAAATGACCGCGATGACAGGACCTAAGCTTGCTATTTTTGACGTTTAAATTAAATTCAGAATTGTCAAAAGCTTTACAATCATTTATATGGCTTCTGCGGTAAAATAAAGTTTTGTATTATACGCGATGATAAAGGGAAACTAACCATCTCGTAAAACCCGCCGCATAAATGGCCAACTAGCTCAGGGTAAAACACAAAATAAATGCTTAAGAATCTTCCACAGCGGTAGTTCGTTCTGGTTAAAATGATCTTTACTCCGGTGCACTCATCGGGGGTTGAGTGCCACTCAATTTCTAACTCAACTCTTCCCGCATAAAATACGGGGGATACGGGGGGATTACAAAGAATACAAGTCAATTTAGATACCATTTGTTGCCCACAAGTATTAAATCAAAAAAAGTGGGATAGTGTACACAAATATTCAAAGGTCCAAAATTATAATTTACGTTAAATACAAATCGGAGTATCTTGATTCTACGATTAAATTCACCCAGAATGATCGATTAAATTAATTTCTACTTGATCTTACAACCAAGTCCCACAACACAAATGCGCACGTGTAGTGCCAAATACAAGTAAGTAAGGCAACGCTTACCTTGATTTAATAAGATGTTATCCAGAGAAGTGAGCTCAATTCCCGGATCCATAAAATCTGCAAACAAAAGAAAACTCGTAGTAAGCTCACAAGTACGATACATTTTCGACCAACCTCTCCATAAGGAAGTGGCGGGCTACCATAACATTCGCGTGTAAAATTCGACCATAACTTAACAGAGTTCGCAAAGTAGTGAAGGTAACAAATTAATTGAATGCGATAGCTTATGACCTTGAAGAGGCAAAATAATGATCAATTATTACGCTAAACAGTTACGGAAGTTGTTTCTTGATTGTGGATCGAATGTTGTTATCAAATCTGGTGCATGACCCAGTGACCCAATTTAGCAAATGGTGGCTCTAGGGAATGCAATCCCGCAGCAAAATCTCAATCCCGGTATTTGCGGGATTGTTAGATGTTAATTCCGCGGGATCCCGGTATTTGCGGGATCTCGCAAAACTTTAAAATTGGCAAATAAGCAATTCTGTGCGGTTAACTTCTGTATTAAAATAAATCGCTAATTATTACAATATGTAACAAAAAGTACCTTCGGCCTAACTTAGAACTCAAAAAAACCTTACCTGTAAAGCACAAAAAGTCTTCTAAAGTGCCTCAAAAATCATAGTATATTTTTAACGAAAAAAGTATCATTAACAAAGTAAACAGAGTCGTCCCCTTGGTCGACAAATTCCTCAGTCCCGCAAATCCCGCGGGATCCCACTCCATTTATGTGCAGGATTAATCTCACAAAAATGCTGCGAGATCCCGGTAATTCGGGATCCCGCAATCCCGGTATTGCATTCCCTAGTTTCTAGTCTATAACCTTTGATTGAGAAGTCTGATCGAAAAAGTACGAATTGTTTTGGATTCTACGCACCAAAATTAATAAGAAAAAGTGTTTTCCCGAGAAATTTTGGTGCAGTCGATTTTTGGTAAAAAAGGAAGGTTATACACTGCCTTTTTTTGAGGCCCCAAAAAAATTGTCTCAGATCGACCAGGAAAAAAAATTTTCTTATAGAATGTGGCCTGTAGAATCCATAATTTCAAACAGTTCCAAGATTGGGCTACTAGTTCAAAAGTTACAGGCCTTTGAATTTTCTTTCGAAATTGGTTTCTAGTCTATAACTTTTGATTGAGAAGTCTGATCGAAAAAGTACGAATTGTTTTGGATTCTACGCACCAAATTAATAAGAAAAAGTGTTTTCCCGAGAAATTTTGGTGCAGTCGATTTTTGGTAAAAAAGGAAGGTTATACACTGCCTTTTTTTGAGCCCCGAAAAAAAAATTGTCTCAGATCGACCCGGAAAAAAATTTTTCTTATAGAATGTGGCCTGTAGAATCCATAATTTCAAACAGTTCCAAGATTGGGCTACTAGTTCAAAAGTTACAGCCCTTTGAATTTTCTTTCGAAATTGGTTTCTAGTCTATAACTTTTGATTGAGAAGTCTGATCGAAAAAGTACGAATTGTTTTGGATTCTACGCACCAAAATTAATAAGAAAAAGTGTTTTCCCGAGAAATTTTGGTGCAGTCAATTTTTGGTAAAAAAGGAAGGTTATACACTGCCTTTTTTTGAGCCCCGAAAAAAAATTGTCTCAGATCGACCCGGAAAAAAAATTTTTTATAGAATGTGGCCTGTAGAATCCATAATTTCAAACAGTTCCAAGATTGGGCTACTAGTTCAAAAGTTACAGCCTTTTGAATTTTCTTTCGAAATTGGTTTCTAGTCTATAACTTTTGATTGAGAAGTCTGATCGAAAAAGTACGAATTGTTTTTGATTCTACGCACCAAAATTAATAAGAAAAAGTGTTTTCCCGAGAAATTTTGGTGCAGTCGATTTTTGGTAAAAAAGGAAGGTTATAATACACTGCCTTTTTTTGAGGCTCTCAAAAAAATTGTCTCAGATCGACCCGGAAAAAATTTTTTCTTATAGAATGTGGCCTGTAGAATCCATAATTTCAAACAGTTCCAAGATTGGGCTACTAGTTCAAAAGTTACAGCCCTTTCAATTTTTTTCGAAATTGGTTTCTAGTCTATAACTTTTG
>NW_022170509.1:19857017-19861857 GCF_008802855.1 Photinus pyralis
GAATACTGCAACGTAGTTAGGAGCCAATTTTCATAAAACTTACGAATTTCTAATACGGGACGAGACTTTACTTATACTTGGCAACTGAGGGGTTGCTTGTAGTTCTTTTTAATTTAATTCATTAAGGAAATATAAATATTTGATTTACCACAAAATTTACAACCCCTTCAATCGAATACTGCAACGTAGGTAGGAGCCAATTTTCATAAAACTTACGAATTTCTAATACGGGACGAGATTTTACTTATACTTGGCTACATGATTTTCTGAGTTCATTTTATTTTGCGAATTTTTGATAAAATAATGAGAAAATACAAATAAAACTATATATAAAAAAAAATAAAAAAATAATTTGCATTTAGTTAGATGAGAAAATAAATCTTCTTTCCAGTGGTGCCATTATGAACCCTCTAAGTTAAGTTGGGGAGCAACAAGCTGTCAAAAACTGTTTTCCCATGTTAATTCCCTGTGTTCGGTTTGAAAGTATTCACCCGGTATATACGATTTATTCATACAGCTTTAATTATTGATTTGCAGGAATATTTTTTTTGTTCTTTTATCTCATTCTTTCAACGTAGTAAATATATAATTCGGTTCTAAGGACCTGTTTGGTAACAAGTTGCATACATTTTCCAAACATATTGAGTATAGCATTTTTTGTTAGTATCTTTCCAAATTTTGGTTATTATCACTGAAAAGGAATCGATTGAATTCTGTCCTATTTGCAACCCAGTTTTACCTGAGCTAGCTGACAAGTAAAAGTACGAAAAGGTTGGCCCTCACGTACTACAACACGAAAAGACGCACAAAATTACAAGAAGAACTTTGTACATCGAACCACACCATGATCCTGGAGAAAATTGTCAACCCTTTGTAAGTTCCATTATACGCAATTAGTAATTCTTCTAAAATATGTGTTACTGAAACATTTACGCGGGATAGGTTTGAATATTGGGCACTCAAGAAGTGTGTCAGGTTTTCAGGCATTTGGCAATTACACATTGTACAGTTTAGTACCGTATCTATATATAGTATAAGAGATCCAAAGAAGTTTGAAAAGTGATACCCTATTTTCAGGGGTAGCCCAATCTTGGAACTGTTTGAAATTATGGATTCTACAGGCCACATTCTATAAGAAAATTTTTTTTCCGGGTCGATCTGAGACAATTTTTTCTTCGGGCCTCAAAAAAAGGCAGTGTATACACTTCCTTTTTTGCCAAAAATCGACTGCACCAAAATTTCTCGGGAAAAGACTTTTTCTTATTAATTTTGGTGCGTAGAATCCAAAACAATTCGTACTTTTCTCGATTAGACTTCTCAATCAAAAGTTATGGACTAGAAACCAATTTCGAAAGAAAGTTCAAAGGGCTGTAACTTTTGATCTAGTATCCCAATCTTCAAACTGTTTGAAATTATGGACTCTACAGGCCAAATTTCTCAGCTCTTATGGGATACATACTTACCTATCAAAAGATCTTTTTTAATCAGACTTCACTTTTTAGCCGGTCTCAAGCAGTACCTACCTCCATCGCTAGCTAACGACGACACTTTTCCGATGCGAAGACCGAAGGAACTAGTCAACTCTGTAATTCTCAAAAAAGACCAACATTCTTGGGTAAGACAATGAAATCCTGTTTATATGTTTCCGGATGATCTTATTGTTGTAGGGATGAGGGATCACCACTTCGAATTCGGCGCTGTCATCATCATCATCATTCCGGTCCATCCGTCATCGAGGTCTAAGGTAGCTACTAGTAGTCAATCACTACTAGTAGCTTCAATTGAGAACAAAATATACGTAGCAAGTTATTTATTTTTTAAGTTATCAAAGATCTTTGTAATACAAAAAAAGAACCTTATTTCATTTGTTCATCTCTAGAATTATATTGTACTGCCCTAACTGCACTTTGCTGGCAGCTGGCACTAGTTCATCACACGACATAGTCTCCCCCAGCAAAAAAACAATGAAAACTGTGAAAGCAAACGAAATTTTTTTAATAAAAACTTTATTAAAAATTACCCAAATGTAACTATTGAAAAATACAATAAAAAAGTCAAAAATTTTTTTTTTGTTTTTTTTGAAACATTTCTTTTTGAATCAAAAAACTTTTTTGAATCACCTTTTTGAATTCAAAAAACTTTTTTGAATCACTTTTTTGAATCCAAAAAACTTTTTTGAAACACTATTTTGATTCCAAAAAACTTTTTTGAATCACTTTTTTGAATCACTCCTAACTTTTTTATCAGAGTTTTCAAGTATCAAGTTATCAAGGCTATTCAAGTAATAAGGTAATCAAATTCAGTCAAGTAACATAGTATCAAGGTATTTCAAGTATTCAACGTATCAAGAGTATCGAAGTATCAAGTGATTCAAGTATCAAAGTATCAAGTAGTCATAAGTATCATAGTATCAAGTATCAAGTATCATAGTATCAAGTATCAGAGTGATCAAGGTATCTAAGTATCAAGGTTATTCAAGTATCAAGTATCAATTATCATAGTATCAAAGGTAATCAAGTATCAGTATTCAAGTATCTCAAGTATCAAGTATCAAGTATCAAGTATCGAAGTATCAGTATCAAGTTATTCAAAGTAATCATAGTTATCATAGTATTCAAAGTTTATCAAGTATTCAAGTATCAAGTATCAGAGTATCCAAGTTTCAAGTTATCAAGTATCAGTATCAATTCAAGTATCAAGTATTCAAGTTATTTCAAGTATCCAAGTTATCAAGTAGTCAAGTATTCATAGTATCAAGTATCATGAAGTTATCAACGTATCAAGTATCAATAGTATCCTGGTGATTTAGTATCAAGGTATCATAGTATCAAGTATCAAGTAGTATCAAGTATCAGAGTATCAAGTATCAAAGTATCGTAAAGTAGTTCAAAAGTTATCCAAGTATCAAGTATCTCAAGTATCATAGTTATCAGAGTATCAAGATCGAATATCAAGTTGCTATCAAGTATTCAGGTTATTCAAGGTTATCAAGGTATCATAGTATTCAAGTTATCAAGTACAAGTATCAAGTATCAGATATTCAGTATTCAAGTTATCAAGGTTTTATCAAGTATCAAGTATCATACGTCATCAAGGTTCAATGTATACAGTAATTCATGAGTTTATCGAATAGTATTGCAAGCTTATCAAGTATCAAGTTATCAGTAAGTATTCCAAGATTCATTTACAGGTGATCATAGTATCAAGTATCAAGTATTCGCGAAGTATCAAGTAATCAAGTTTGTCAAGTATCAAGTATCAAGATCAAGTATCAAGTATCAAGTATCAAAGTATCTCAAGTATCATAAGTATCAAGTATCAAGTATCAAGTATCAAGTATTTCAAAGTATCAAAGTGATTCAAGTATTTTCAAGTTGATCAAGTAATCAGTATTTCAAGTATCAAGGTATGTCAAGTATCAAGTATCAAGTATCAAGTATTCAAGTATCATAGTATCAAGTATCAAGTATTCTAAGTTATCAAGGTATTTCAGAGTATCAACGTATCAAGTATCAAGTATTCAAGTATCAAGTATCAGGTATTCAAGTTATCAAGGTATCGATAGGATTCAGAGTATCAAGTATCAAAGTTATTTTCAAGTATCAAGTATCAAGTATCAAGTATCAAAGTATCATTAGTATCAAGTATCAAAGATCAAGTATACCAGTAGATGTGTGATATATAACACCGAGTTCGGTCTCTGATTGATTACTCGCGTCAGTGAGAGGTATACGTCCATGTCACTCCAACACACATCCTCTTCGCTGCACATACTCCTCGTGATTCTGCTACTCTCAGCCAATATATACGAATAGATGTCTCTAGAGACATATAAGATTCCTCGTGACGTACTCTATAGCAGTGTGGGCACACTCACTCACACGCACTCACACCTCACTCCCCGATGGAGTGACTGTCTGCCTCTAACTCTCTCCTGCGCGGATGATATAATATCTAAGTATAGAGCGCTGTGCAAGTATTCAAGCGATAACTCTCACATGTTCAAAGTATGCTCGATCATTCATCAGAGCTCATAGATTCATATGTATACGTATCATAGGTCGGTGTATCTATATAATGGATTTACACGTTCCCCCGGCTCTGAAGTATCAAACTCACAGTGTGTAGTGTACGTCCCAAAGTATGATATATAATTCTATAAGATATATACTAGAAGTTAGCTAGACGTATATAATATATCACTCCACTTTTCAAGTTATTCTATACGGTCATATATAACAGTCGAATTATCAGATGTCCATCTAGAGGTATGGCTAAACTGAGTCACTCCAATAGTGGGCAGTGCTCTGTCCTCATTAGTTATCAAGGTTATTCATAAGCGTATCACAGAGCTGAAAATAAATCGCAACAAAAGCTGCAATCTCTTGTATCTCGTATAATCCTAGTGCTCAAGTATCAAGTATCAAGTTATCAAGTATCAAGTATTCAAGTATCAAGTTATCAAGTATTCAAAGTGATCAAGTTTATCAAGTATTTCAAGTATCAATGTAGTCAAGTATCAGTATCAAGTATCAAGTTATTCAAGTATCAAGTATCAAGTATCAAGTATCAAGTATCAGAGAGTATCAAGTATCAAGTGTATCAAGTATCAAGTATCAAGTATTTCAAGTATCAAGTATCAAGTATCAAGTACAAGTAGTTCAAGTATCGAAGTTAGTTTCAAGTATCAAGTATCAAGTATCAAGTGAGGAGAGGACGACTTGTAAGAGATTCAAGAGAAATTAAAAAAAGTTAGGAGTGATGTCAAAAAAATTAGGTGAATTAAAAAATAGTGATTCAAAAAGTTTAGGGAGTGTATTAAAGATAAAAAGCTGATTCA
>NW_022170509.1:19861957-19900815 GCF_008802855.1 Photinus pyralis
GCCAATATTACATCACTGCGATCTTTCTAGATGTAACCGAAACTCTTGCATGGAAGCTTTGCAGGCGTTTTATAGAAAAACCTCGTTCCCTTGGAACTTAGAAATCGCATTCTGCTTGTGCAAGTAAGCGCTTCCGTAACTTTAAAACACTCTTTTATGTAATATTACATTTTACAGGAAAACTGACAATAAACAAGATACATGTATGCTGGCACAGCAAAGATTACACCCCGTTTGTGCACAAAGAATTGAAGGGTCTCCTCAACCTACTTGCCTTTCAGTGGCCGAAGTATGTCGCGAAGATAAAGAGTGCAGGTTTGTTATCTCTAAAATAAAACGAATCGAGTGTTACAATTTTGTATATAGATCTAGATTGGAGTACTACGAGCAGTCTTGCGCCGTAGACAGTGTCACGAAAAAATGTGCAGGACCCCCATCGGAGTGCAGGGCTGCAATGTTGGGCATACTGGGAACAGACTTGCGAACAACTTGCGCTTGCAAAGGAACAGATATGACCCAATTATATGAGTGCTTAGGCTGGCAAAGGCTCCTCTGGGTTAATCCCTGCGTAGGTGAGTGCTCACAATTCCATTATAAACAAAAATAATGAAACACATTCTATGTGCCGCGTATACGTAAAACGGGTTACCTTGTCAACCCAAGCGGAGATAAAACTCTTTACAACTCGAGCAGTCTCAAGTTGTACGCCAAACGTTTTAATTAATTATTAATTAAACGGATGCACGCCCAAATTAATCATACTTCTAGATACCCTTTCACTACACGGCTTGCTTTTGTGTACATTTTTCACAGTGGAAATTCATATTCGCGCCTAAATGAAATGGAACATGTAAGGGGTGGTTTAACATATTTATTTCTTTTATTTATTCGCTGCATGTCTTTCTGAGCAACCATATTAGTTTTACAAAATGATCTAAAGAACACTCGTACTGTAATGATTTATCTTTATTTAAATATAATAATAAAGCTACATTTTGATGATATCAACAGGTTCGACTCTAGTCTTCCGACTTGTAGCTACTAACTAATCATAAGCAATAATCCTTCCTGTATGCAACTATTCAATATTATTCCGTTGAACTCTTTAGGTTCACAGTACAGACAGGAAGTGTGACATAGAAAATAAGCATATTAATTTTGGGTTACCACCACACGCTCTTCGTTAAAGAAAATAGTATTTTCATGGTGCACAATGGAAATTCTATTTTACTACTTCATTAAAATTCTATACTAATACAATTTATTCAGTTACAGTAATTGCACTATTCTAATTACTACATAATGTTACATTGTACCTACTTATCTAAGAATAAAATGGTTTTGTTCTATTTTTATGAACAAGTAATTCCTTGCCGTTTTTTTATAATTTTAACATTCGGCTCCTTTTCACTTACCACCACATACGGGCCATCGTAAATGACAGATAACTTATTCCCTACTTCACTTTTAACTAATAATTTGTCCCCTGGTTCATAACTAATTGGCTTAATCTTTAAATGATACGTTTGTTTACGTAGTGTCTTACTTAAAATTAAATTTTCACGTGCGTCAGCTTACGCTTTCTGCAGTCTATACTTAAATTCTAAAGGGTAGTTCATAGTTATACAAAGGTTCAATCTCACTCAAGTTATTTGGTATAGCGCACACTTTCCCGAATACAAGTACGAACGGAGTATATCGCGTTTCACTTATTATACGAAAAACAATAATAAGGTATCCACGAACTCCAAGCAGTTTTTTTGATTTTGAGTTTGAATCCTTAAGTAAGCATTTAATACTTTATGCGAATTTTCCATTGCGCCTATGCTTTCATGATGATACGCAGTTGAATTAACTTTATTAGTTTGCAAAAAAGCTTGCATATTTCCGTCATTGTAGTTGAAATAAATTCTGACCCTTGATCGATTGCAATTTCTTTGGGAATTCCGTATCTAAGAATAAAGTTTTCAACGAAACTCCTAGCTACAGCATGTTTAGACTTTAATGGATACGCTTCTGCGAATTTTGACAATTCACATTGCAAAGTTAAAATGTCAACAAAATCATGTTCGTCTTTGTCAAGAGGTTCTATATTTAAATAAATCTTTGCAAAAGCTGAATTTGCGGTACTGATTATAGTCATTGGTACTTTAGTATGTTTACTGTGTTTTCGTGCATTTTTTAACAAAATCGCTCACATCCTTACTAAGACCTGGCCAAAAGTAATATTTTTGTATATTATTTTTCATTCGCTGCACTCCAGCATGTCCACTTGTAGGAAGTAAATGAAAATCGTTTAATATGCATTTTTTTGTATCGTTATTTATGATTCTAAGTCCACCCCTAATTATACGTATGAGATAATAATATGATAATACGTGGTAATGCGTCCGCACTTACATGATTACTTCCTTTTATGTACCTATTCAATCCGAAAATCAAATTTCTCAAGTTGTAATCTAAATTTTGCCAAACGACTATATGGACTAGTATGAGTAAATAAGTAAATTAACGGGTTTGTGATCTGTCAAAATTTTAAATTTTCTTCCAAACAAATAAGGTCTAAAATACTTTATAGCCCACACAACAGCTAATAATTCTTTTTCTGTCGTAGGGTACAATATTCCACTTTTATTGAGAGGACGGCTAATGTGCTTACAATAATGAAAAACTCATTGGACCACTCAAAATGAGAATACTTTCGACATAATTTGTTTTTTTTACTTCGTTTGAATTCTTTGGAATGGGATATTCCTGTAGTGTTTTAATTTTTGCTGGATCGGGTAAAATACCATTTGCGGATATAACGTGACCTAATTATATTTCTTTTCTTAGAAAATTGCATTTTGAAAGATTTAATTTTAAATTAACATTCCTAAGTCTATCTAACACTTTAAGTAAATTTTTATTATGATCTTGTAAATTTCTACCAAAAATTATTAAATCGTCTAAATATACAAAACATCGCTCATAATTTATTTAACCCCGACATTGCTACAGTCATTAATCTAGAAAATGAGCTTTTCATTTTTCATTTGGTACTGACCTTCGTTTGTGGAAAAAGCAGTACAAGGCCTACTCTACTCTCTGATATATGTGAGGAAGTTCTGGTTTTAACTCTAGGTACTTGATAATAACTTTGACTCAAATCTAATGTAGAAAAGTATAACGAACCTGAAAGTGATTCTATGATTTCGGTAATGTTCCCTAATGGAAATTTGTCGTCCTTAATTTGCTTGTTAAGCAAGCGATAATCTATTACAAGTCTCCACTTCCTTTCACCATTGCTGTCTAATTTTTTAGGTACTAGCAAAACTGGCGATGAAAATTCACTTTTAGCCTTTTCTATTATATCATTGTCGAGCATTTTACAAATTTGTTTATTCAACTCAGCTTTTTGCGAATATGGAACACGGTAAGGTTTTACGTATATTGGCGTCGAATTGTCTTTTAAATGTATTGATTGTTGATATAAATTGGTTACTGAAAGTTTGTCTTCCGGCGAATGAAAAACATCACTGTATTTTGCACAAATCTGTTCAATGATCGTTTGCTCTTCCAAATTTAAACCGTTTAAATTTAAAAGACTGAATAATTTCTTAACTCTACTGGCAGTGATTTCACTTGGATGAATTTGACAGGCAACATATAAATGATTGTATTTTCGGTGTAATATTTTTTAACCTTACTTGTTTCTCTTGTGTTTAAAATTTTTATGGGTAGTTTACCATTTTCTGGTCTCACTATTGTTGCTGCTAAATAAACACCCTCACATAACTCTTGTGAATTTACTACGAAATCTCCTACAATCTCATTGTCGAATTTTAAATATTGAATACTTTCGCATCGAGGAGGTATAATACAGACGTTTTGGTCATTTTCCCTATGTAACGAAATTGAAATCTCCTGATGATTATTTACTAAACTTAAATTACTATTTTCAAAATTAATTTGTGCCAAATATTTTTTCAAGAAATTTTACCCCAAAATTCCGTCAGTTGAACATGGTAAGCGTTTAAATACATAGAATTTTTGTTCAAAATATACATTATTAACTTTCAATCTTAAATTAACAAAACCTTCAGCGGTCAAATTTCCTCCAATACCTTTAACAGTTAAGTACGTTTGAATTTAAGCAATTTACTTTTATTGCACATAGGATTGCACCCGTGTCAACTAAGAATTTACGTTTTTCGCCAAATAAGTGCATTCCAATTCAGTGTATTAAATGAGTATATTATTTCGTTATTGGTCTCGAAAAAACTGACTGGTACTTTGAGTATTTTGTGAATTTGTATTAAGTGCTGTTGTCGCACTTTCCGTATTTGTTTCTTCTGCAAAATAGGAATAATTCTTTCCAGCTCGTCCTTGATGATAACTGAAACCTCGACCTCTGGTTACACGACCCACATTATTACCTCTTCCGCGTGAGTAATTTTTCTCGGCATTTTTATTATTGTATTCAGAGTTATTTTTATAGAACTGATGGTTATTTTGATTGTTTCTAAACTGTGAATTCGTAAAAGTATTGTAATTGTTTGTATTCCTCCCATTATTGAAGGATTTATAAGGATAACGTTGGTTACCTCGCTCGACGTTGTGAATAAGACATTACCTATTTGAAAGGCTTGGTTATTGTGGGATACACTCTCATCTTGCGCTCCCCTTATTGCGTCTTTTAAAGAGCTATATACTCCCTAGATGCTACGATGGTACTCAAATTTTGATTCCGTAAACCATTGGTGAACTGTTTTATTGCAATACTTTCAAATGCTGCGTCATTACCATTGGTTTGCGAAATTGTGAGATCAACAAAAAGTGTTTCTAATTCTTCACCAAACTTTTCAAATGACCTGTCACCTTGTTTAACGCGCAATAATTTTGTTTGCAATGCAGTGTCCGATTTTCGTGTCAAAAAATGCTTTTTAATGATTTTGCACACTATCATAATTTGTAGACATCCGTATCTTTGCGCTGGGCAACAATCGCGTTTTTAAAACAAACTTTATTAAATAACGTTTGCCCTAAACATTAAGCATTGACTCGTACAATTCGATTGCGTGTATAAATTGTTTTGTAGTACATTCCTTCTTATTGTCCATAACAGACAACAAACTTACTGCCGTTTTTAAGTCAAAAGTGGCCATAGTTTTATTAGATTTTGTTTCTACGTCCGGAGGCAAAAAATTTAAAATTTCGGTATATAACATGCGTATTACTTATAAAATTTTGTATAAATGAAATTTCCTCACTACTAAACTTTACTTTTTATTCTTACTTGAAATTCTGCAGCTAATTCTTTAACCTTACTATAAATTAAGCTTGCTTCCTCTACTTTTGTGATTAAATTTTCACCCTTACGTCTCTCTGGACCTATTTTTATTAAATACGTTCTGATTTGCTTTAGCTCATTAAAATATTGAATTGCCTTGTTTGTGTCCATTTACTTATACATAAAGTAGAAAAGACAAATCTGTACCTATTACTTAATTATATCTTATGTATCTAGCATTTACCAAATTTTCTTCCATTACGCAGTTTGATTTTTTCCTTTTCACTAACACAACATTCACTCGAAGTCGATGAGGCTGTCGCTCGAGATGATGATGCAGCTTCCATCTTCCATGGTTAATTTCATCCTTTCTTCCGGATGGGGCCGTATTTTATGTTAAGGACCCGTACTTGGCGTACTTGTACCAGTCCGTAGGCGGTGGAAGAGCTAGGGTATCATCCCTCAACCAAAACCGGTACGAACAACATTTCGGGGGGGTTAAAGTTTTGTCTTAAGCACCTACATACCACGCGACGGCCCTGTACTGTGCTACTACTACTTACTGGTTTGCAGTTTAAATATTACTAGTACCTTAAAGCCAAAATAACCACTGCAATCTTTGGTTACATACTGTCTTTAACCCTAAAAATCGGTGAGAATTTCGAACCCCACCATATAAAGGGGGCGGGGGGAGGGCATTCTGAATCACCTATATGTTAGTCAGTCGGAACATGGTGAGCGTTCCAACACTGAAAAATTTACGAATGCGCACTGGAAGGATATCCGTAATTTTTTCAAAATGTGAATAAATTCTCTAAATTGGATTGGATTAGATGTGTCAAAAGCGGCACACCATGGACCCTCATGGTTAAAATACCATTGTATTTCTTAATTTTACCGCTATCTTACCATACGACTTGGAAACAAACAGATTCGGATTTTCCAGGGTGTTAGTAATCTAGAATGACTTGTTAGTAAAAGAATAAAAACAAAACGATGAATGAAACGCCTTTGAAAAACTTTCTAAAATATGGGCCAAAATTAGGGTTGCCAGATCTGAAAATCACTTATAGAGGAGAAGTGAGACAAAAATATAGGAGATTGAGAAAGTATATAGGAGACATTTTTTATTACAGAACTCTTTAATTTACAATGTATTATAATCATATTTTTATCTACGTATCATAATCTACATTTTAGTTTCATATTTTTGACTTCTTTGGGCGTTTAACAGTACCGATTTTTCATTTTTTATATAATTATAAAATTCCTTACAGTCAAGTTCAAAATTTAATGTAATCAGTAACTCTGATTTTATTAAGTCTAGCGATGATTTGTTCCGTACATCCGTCCATTTGTTACCCATAATGCTAAAAATTCTCTCAACATAGGCCGTAGTGACAGGAATACTTAGTATAAAAGACATTAAAGCGCTGAGATTGGGAAGATCGTTACTATTTTCTAAAATATGCAACCATTTTTCAGAAGTTGGAAGCCCAGTAAATGTGTCATCCTTATTTTTTAAACCCAATATATTGTTAAGAATCCCTACCTCATCAAACAGAGAGTCCATATCTAATTTTATAGTATCTGGTATTTTTTGCGTAATTGCAACAATGTCATCAAAATTGATAATGCTTTTCAAGTTTAATTTTGATAAACAATGAAACCATCCATTATCACTAAGATCAAACCATTTCATGATGTAAATAAAGGCACGATTAATAACATGTACGAAATTTTCTTCAAATTTTTGAGATTTATATGGCTCTAACTTTTTTAATTTTTGAGTAACGATATAACCAAAAAATTTTTTGTCCCTACGCTCTGTAAGCTTGCTTATCAATATTTTAAAAATCTCATACACATCAATTACAGATTTCATTATTGTTAAATGTTATTGTTACTTGGAAATATAGGAGATTTGTATTATTTTAGAGGATATAGGAGATCTTTCTAAAATAGAGAAGACTCCTATTAAATAGAGAAGGTCTGGCAACCCTAGCCAAAATCGATATTTATTTTACTGTATGAAATTTTAGATTTAGAACTAAATGATTGACGAATTCAAGGTCGGCTATGAAACACATTTTTATATCTTTCGATAGGATGTAGTCTGAAGAAATTTTTGGCTCATATAAAACTGCCTTTTTCTATTCACAATGTAAATAACAAAGTGGTGTGCGTGTCAGGTGAAATCATTTATATGCTCCGTTTATTATCAAAGAAGGCGGAGAAAGCCATAGGGTGACTTCAGTTGCTCCATCAGAAAAGGGTCCTCGGATTATTTATAATTTTAACGAAATTACCATGTATTTTTTGCAGACCTCTTACTTAGATCAGACTGCACGCAATGATATATATGTTCTATAATGCTTTCTTAAAAATTCATGTTTTCAAATGGTGCTCGCTGCACGCACGGTGTATGTGATTATGTGCCAGATAAGCCATTTTTGTTATCTGAAGTATTTACAAGGTTAATATAATGCAAGAAAAATAAAATGGTAATCGTAAACCAGATAAATATAAAGCATTCATGTAGGGGTGAAACGACACTTTTCATCATTCTTCGTGTTAAGTGATGTTCAAACAACAAATTAGCTTTTTTCGAATTTTGATCGGTTAGATTACGTAATAAATTACAAATTAATACGCTGCCAGCGAAATTAATAGATGAGCTCATTTTTTCGCGAGAGAAGGTGGAAAAAGCTATTTACGTAGATCGTGCGCTTCTGAACCCACTTAAAGGTAATTTCGCCAAACAAAGTGTTATTTATTTGAAAAGCTCTACGATGACGTAATCCAATTTCATGTGTTGCCACATTCTAAAACGCGCATTTGTTAACTCACAATTAGCGTCTTAGCGGTCTCTCGTTCTAAATTTTAAACTTAATTTAAAAATATGATTGAAAAAATATATAATTGTATGTACTTTGTCGGTTTACTTTTTCCAAAATTCAATTATTTCCGTATTAATTTTACGCCGAAATTTGTTTAACGTACTTAAACGGAAAATATCGCTTAGGCTAAATGGAATTATCACTTTGCAATGGAACAAAAATACGACGGCCGGAAGTGTAAATTAAGTTTTTCTCAAAAGATGGAAGATATCGAAGGTGGAATATAAAGCGAAACACCACTACGAGAGAATTAGGTCGCATTTTATTTTAAATTCTTGTCAAAATGTACACTTAAATCCCGGTATTTATTACATTTTTCAAATTCACGTTTTCTTGTGATCTTGGTCAACTTGGCAAAGCAGCTAATTTACTTTACCTTTTAGTGATCGACTCGGTATAAATGGTTTAACGTGAAGCTCATGTCATGTACTTGAAGCAAAATTAAAACAGGAATTGCGTTGTCATTAATTGTAATTGCTGGATGCTATTCATATTTCATGATTTAAGGTACAAACCAGAACTAGCAAAAGTTTTTGGTGTATTGGTATACCTTTACTACAAGAAGAGTGATATAATGATAAATTTGGTGTAACCTCTTCATCTTACCCCTGTACTTGCCAATTTATTTAAAGTTTTGCGAGATCCCGCAAATTCCGTGATCCCGCGGGATTAACATCTAACAATCCCGCAAATACCGGAATTGAGATTTTGCTGCGGGATTGCATTCCCTACTAGAAACCAATTTCGAAAGAAAATTCAAAGGACTATAACTTTTGAACTAGTAGCCCAATCTAGGAACTGTTTGAAATTATGGATTCTACAGGCCACATTCTATAAGAAAATTTTTTTTTCCGGTCGATCTGAGCAATTTTTTTTTCGGAGCTCAAAAAAAGGCAGTGTATAACCTTCCTTTTTTACCAAAAATCGACTACACCAAAATTTCTCGGGAAAACTTTTTCTTATTAATTTGGATGCGTAGAATCCAAATCAATTCGTACTTTTTCGATCAGACTTCTCAATCAAAAGTTATAGACTAGAAACCAATTTCGAAAAAAAATTCATAGGGCTGTAACTTTTGAACTAGTAGCCCAATCTTGGAACTGTTTGAAATTGTGGATTCTACAGGCCACGTTCTATAAGAAAAATTTTTTTCCGGGTCGATCTGAGACAATTTTTTTTTCGAGGCAAAAAAAAGGCAGTGTATAACCTTCCTTTTTTCCAAAAATCGACTGCACCAAAATTTCTCGGGAAAACACTTTTTCTTATTAATTTTGGTGCGTAGAATCCAAAACAATTCGTACTTTTTCGATCAGACTTCTCAATCAAAAGTTATAGACTAGAAACCAATTTCGATAGAAAATTCAATGGGCTGTAACTTTTGAACTAGTAGCCCAATCTAGGAACTGTTTGAAATTATGGATTCTACAGGCCACATTCTATAAGAAAATTTTTTTTCCGGGTCGATCTGAGACAATTTTTTTTTCGGGGCTCAAAAAAAAGGCAGTGTATAACCTTCCTTTTTTACCAAAAATCGACTGCACCAAAATTTCTCGGGAAAACACTTTTTCTTATTAATTTTGGTGCGTAGAATCCAAAATAATTCGTACTTTTTCGATCAGACTTCTCAATCAAAAGTTATAGACTAGAAACCGATTTCGAAAGAAAATTCAAAGGGCTGTAACTTTTGAACTAGTAGCCCAATCTTGGAACTGTTTGAAATTATGGATTCTACAGGCCACATTCCATAAGAAAATTTTTTCCGGGTCGATCTGAGACAATTTTGTTTGAGGGCCTCAAAAAAAGGCAGTGTATAACCTTCCTTTTTTACCAAAAATCGACTGCACCAAAATTTCTCGGGAAAACACTTTTTCTTATTAATTTTGGTGCGTAGAATCCAAAACAATTCGTACTTTTTCGATCAGACTTCTCAATCAAAAGTTATAGACTAGAAACCAATTTCGAAAGAAAATTCAAAGGGCTGTAACTTTTGAACTAGTAGCCCAATCTTGGAACTGTTTGAAATTATGGATTCTACAGGCCACATTCTATAAGAAAAATTTTTTTCCGGGTCGATCTGAGACAATTTTTTTTGAGGGCCTCAAAAAAAGGCAGTGTATAACCTTCCTTTTTTACCAAAAATCGACTGCACCAAAATTTCTCGGGAAAACACTTTTTCTTATTAATTTTGGTGCGTAGAATCCAAAACAATTCGTACTTTTTCGATCAGACTTCTCAATCAAAAGTTATAAACTAGAAACCAATTTCGAAAGAAAATTCAAAGGGCTGTAACTTTTGAACTAGTAGCCCAATCTTGGAACTGTTTGAAGTTATGGATTCTACAGGCCACATTCCATAAGAAAAATTTTGTTCCGGGTCGATCTGAGACAATTTTTTTCGAGGGCCTCAAAAAAAGGCAGTGTATAACCTTCCTTTTTTTACCAAAAAATCGACTGCACCAAAATTTCTCGGGAAAACACTTTTTCTTATTAATTTTGGTGCGTAGAATCCAAAACAATTCGTACTTTTTCGATCAGACTCCTCAATAAAAAGTTATAGACTAGAAACTAGGGAATGCAATACCGGGATTGCGGGATCTCGAAATACCGGGATCCCGCAGCATTTTTGCGAGATTAATCCCGCACATAAATGGAGCGGGATCCCGCGGGATTTGCGGGACTGAGGAATTTGTCGACCAAGGGGACAACTCTGTTTACTTTGTTAATGAAACTGATAACGGCGAATTATTTTTTAAATAATTGTTAAACTTTTTTCGTTAAAAATGTACTATGATTTTTGAGGCACTTTAGAAGACTTTTTGTGCTTTACAGGTAAGGTTTTTTGAGTTCTAAGTTAGGCCGAAGGTACCTTTTTGTTAAATATTGTGATAATTAAGGATTTATTTTAATACAGACCGCACAGAATTGCTTATTTGCCAATTTATTTAAAGTTTTGCGAGATCCCGCAAATTCCGGGATTGAGATTTTGCTGCGGGATTGCATTCCCTAAGCGCTTCTAATTGTTGAAATCCTAAGAGTTTCTTTCTTGTTATGCTTTCCATCGAGATACGTAATGCTGACAGACATCTGGACAGGATTGTAAGTGCTCTAAAGAGCACTTAAATACCGTGCATGTAAATTTCACTAGATGTAATGGGGCGTCGTCAATCCATGTCTTTACCATACAATACATTTCTGATACGAATGGACTAGGACTCATGTCATGCTTGTCATTGAATTTTTAAAGGATAAAACTGAGAAACTGCTTCCGATGCTCCTTTTCAATATTACATTCTGCACCGCTTGAGTCCTTCTTAAAATTGTAATTTACTGATATGAATTAGTTTGGTGTTTACCTCCGTGCTGTAAAACTAGCGATTTAACACTTAAAAAAGCTCATGTTATTCCCGTACCCGTACGCAGTAAACCTACTTTTTAAAATGGCGTTTAGTTCCACCTTTACTAGTTCATGTGTTTTTTTAAATATCCGAATATAAAACAAAGTTAGTATACTCCTTTCACAAAATTATGTCATTTTGTCTTCTGTTCTGAGTATTGAGACTCCTTCGACAGGTGGATGGGCGAATATTTGATGCATTTTGAATAATCGGCCAAAAAGTGTTGTTTCATTTTTTTGTGATTTGACTACCAACATCCACGTCGAACCTTCGTACCTACCTACATCTAGCAAATAATTCTTTTGGTAATAATTATTATGGCCAACAGTTTCACCTGTTGCTTACGAAACTTCCGAGTTGGAAACGTCGTCCTCTAGATTCAAAAACTTTTCTTGCTCCGCTTCATTTGCCAATTAGTCCGGCCTTCCCGTTTGCAGATTTGTGTAACAATATTGGGCGATACTTGAAAATTTTTAGAATACCTCGCAGATTCCGAGAATGTGCAAGTGCGTTTAAGGGCAGAAACAACCCCTTATGAAATATTGTGAATTGGCTAAGATATTTTAAATTTAAAGAGTAGTATTTATTAATACAAAAAAGTGTGTAAAACTAGTTCCATCCCCTAAGTTATTACTTATTAGAGGTTGAAAATATACAAATACGCCATATATTAGATGCCGAAGCGCTCGATTTGTCATTTTTAAAATAAGACGGAGTATGGCCATTTGAAATAAAGGGCTATAAATGTTAATATTTTTCCAAATAGTATAAAAGCAAACACATTTTTCAAAAGCAAGAATAATCATGAATGTTTATAGATTTTTATTAATGTTTAGATACAAATAAAATAGATATAAACAAACCACGTTTAAAGAAACATCCAACATCTTCAAAAATGCTTCATCCGTCAGTCCAAAGATGCTTCGTCTGATGAATCTTCTGAATCCAAGTTGGTTTCCTCTAAAACCCCGACATTTGCATAAAAATTACATTACCTTCAAATTTAATACTTCGTCAGGGGTACAGGGAAGATCACAAATTATGGATTCAAATTCACCACTAACCACCCATATTGCGATGTTGGTGGTAAACATGAATGGGGAAGTATGTCTCAATGCCATTCCATGCACTGATATAGCCATCTAAGTTTTGCTGGTTTTAAAGCTGCTAGGGTGGGTGGCATATTGTCACTGGAACATTGTTTTTGAATCCTTTTTTGAAATTGCTGTCGCTTCTCTAAGAAGATCTGCGAGGATTCATGGCTCAAATTTTGAAACTTTTCTCCTTGTTACAAAAAAACACATTTTTTGTATAGGTACGTCTTGCTTTTGCTTCTCGTAAAAAAATCCGTAGTAGTCTGTAGTTGATCCTCACCAAACGTTCATTTTTTCCTGTCGAGGGTTCCATTCTTTATTCTTGATCAGTGCGGCTGCCAAGTTCCTGTAGGTCGCCTCCGAGCACCAATTTTCCTGTGGTCCCCACTCCAGTAAACACAAACAGCACCTGTCACTATCAAAGTTTGTTTCACACTTAGGTGCTTTATGGTGTTCATACTTAAAATGTATTATTATTAATTATGTCCAAAGTTTTAGGGGAACTTCACCTGAAAAAAAAAGAAAATCAGTCACTAAGAAATAATCTAAGAGCTTTTCCAATTTATTTTATCATCTAAGATAAAAAGCTCCACTTTTTACATAAATATGTAACAAGTGAAACTAGGTATATTGTATTGAAAACTGTAACATTCAAATGTTGGTTATAATGAAAAATAATACACATCGCTTACTTTATAATAATTTATTTAAAAAATGGGGTTGGTAAGAAAACTACATTTGTATGTATTTACAATTATTTATTTAAGAAATGGAGGTGAGGGACAAGATCGAAACAAAAAAGAAAACTTTTGTATTTTAGGGGTGAGGGTATGGGTGAGTTTCATCCAACTGTTACTCCCGCAACAATTTTTATTTAGATTTAGTCACTTTTTAGGCCATACTCTCTCTTATCTTAAGTAAAAATAACTATTTTTTAATTATGCAACAATTTTTGTACATAATTTTGTGTTATTTCATTTTTGTTCCTTTAGGGATGCTAAGGGGGTGAGTTATACCTCTCTGCCATATTTGTTAAAGACGACCCATCAATGTTCACATTCTACAAGATTTTCTGAAAATTTTGAGGTAGTGCATATTTCAGTGGGTAATATTCGTTACCAATATGCATTTTATTTGATTATTTTGGGTCACTATAAACAATTGCAAATGAAACTCTTGAATATGTCGTTCATTACAAACCACACTGTCGTAAAGTTTAAATATTTTTCAGTTGAGGCTCAAAAAGATTTTCATCGTAAAAAAGCGGAAGAAAGGGCGGTAGTTGAAACAACAGTTCCAACGACGACTACGACAACGAGGCACACACCAGCGCATAATATCATGGAATATCCCATGGAACAAATAACTGTAGTGAGTTATACACAGGCTTCCGTGCAAACTCGAGGAAGTACAGCGGCCGAATACGTTGCTCCTCCAATCGCACCCACAACAACTACGACCACAACCACTACAACACGCACAACGACTACAACTATAGGAACTACTACAGTTCCTCCAAGTAAGACAAACAACTTCGTTCAAATTCAAACTGAAGTGCACTTTTAGGGTATTGCATTTTTCAAAGGCACGACTTTCCCGACCAGTATATCAAAGAGGGAACTCTTAAAAGGGTAAACAAGCGATAACACTTCTGTATCGGCTTCTATCACTTATATCTTCCAGATTTATCACGAAGACGAATCGGATTGTTCCGAAATATGTAAATGTGGTAAACCGGAAGAATTAGTTTGTAAGACGATGTGTGTTGATCGAATGCCTTGTAAATCAGAGTTTGCGTTTTACAATCACGCAGCACCCGCGTTTCAGGCGTACCGTGGTAGATGCCTGTGCTACTCTGGGCGGTTTATTTGTATGAAACCGGCACCTGGTGATTACAACCTACCCCAAGGGATTTTCCTGTTCCTCGGTTATAGCGAGGTTGATGAGCAGCAATTAAAAAATCACACGGAAATTGTGGTACAAGACGTAGTCCATGCCTTACAAGAATTTATTTTACGCGAAGCTGTTAATGGGGTAATTTCTATAAGTGTGTGGTAGTCTTTTGGGCTAATTTCGCAATTTTTTCAGACTCTCTGCGCGCTTCAA
Source organism: Photinus pyralis (assembly GCF_008802855.1). NCBI lineage: Eukaryota > Metazoa > Arthropoda > Insecta > Coleoptera > Lampyridae > Photinus > Photinus pyralis. The sequence goes on from NW_022170509.1 coordinate 19,876,724, forward strand.
CTGTACAACGTTACAACAGAAAATGTCATAATAGCCGGAAAACTGTCTTCTGACGAGGTCGACTATAACATGCTATCGCCCAAAGAAAGTTTGGCGAAAGAGAAGGTACGTAAATCTTCGACGTTAGGCTCTAATTATACACTTAGCACGGCATTGATTGCGGATGAAATTAAAAGCAGTTGAATTACACGAATTTACCGTAACACTTTTTAATGAACGTGTGTATTTTAAGACCACGGGGATGCACGCAATATTGATCTTTCTAAGAAACCGCTTGCATGTGTTTCAACAGAATGGATACCATATTTTAACATAGTCAATGAAAATACAAATCCGAATTTAGGGCCCAATCGTTGCACTTGCAAGCTCATTATCTGCCGCTTGAGAGGGATATGTTTCCATTGATTAGCATCCTGTTTCTATATCGACGGAAGTAAAGTTTTCCCATTATCATGCATGTATTGACTATAAATTACGGAATGTTATCGGCATTAACCCCTATGTATACACCATGCCGCCGATATAGATAACACAACAAAGTGATGACGCCGGCGACGGAAAATATTCTTACCTTTAGGTATGTTGCGAAGTTGTGTTTGCTTCATTCACACCCTCCTTATCCTTCATATCGGTTTGACCACAATTCAAAAATAGTGTCCTTTTCTTATTCCTACGTAATCTATTTTACGTCTTGGCCACCAGAGTCCTACGTGTTTTTATAAACTTAATCAAAATATTTGCAAGAGGGTAGCGATCGACAACTACTTATAGGTCGCATAAAAAAATTAGATGTCTTTCTTCCACCACTACCACGTTCGTTTTCGCCACTAAGGGTTGTAATTGAAACGATAAACTGCTTAATCTATCCTCATGACTCTTTTGGTTGTCGAAAATATGGCTCACTAGCTTAAACATGTTTTTAGCGCATTTTTGCAAAAATTTTTTTTTGTAAAAAGTAGCTTTTAATCTCACTTTGGCTGGCTGCCTGGCTGGCTGGCTGGCTGGCTGGTCGGCTGGCTGGCTGGCTGGCTGGCTGGCTGGATGGCAGTAAATGCGCGCCCGTAGAAAAACGCTTGTAAAAAGACAAGGAGTGTACATGTAACTATCGGGGCCGTGTAATTAAGAACGTTAGGGATGGGGCTACAAGATTTGGAGTCGACGACATCTGGACGCCATCCCCGAGCGTATTATACTAACCTGGAGATTTTTCAGTTTTTATCTATCTTCTTCTACAGTTTTTCTCCGATTGTTTTCAAATTGGTGTCGTCGGGAAGATCTTGTCAACGCGCACAACTCCTGCGTGGCGGAATTTTGTTTTTTTTCCTAGGGGCGAAATAAACCACCTTTTGCGCGGCGCGCTTCGAGGGGTAGTCGACTTTGGGCGCCCAAAAGTTTCTTACAGCGCGAATCGCGGTCTCTCTTTCTCGTGTCACTAATAGAAGGTCGAGCTATGTGAAGTACCCAAAAGTTGAATACGATTTTATGCCGGGATTTTAGCGAAATCTACCAAAATGTGAATTACGAATGAACGGGACGTCGGAACTGTGTATCGACAAAGGGAATGTGGTAACCCCCGACGAGATCTTACTGATGGTGGAGTCGAAACTTCAAATCCGAATTGTTGCGGGTGATCAGAAGTGGGTGTGGACAAAGAGAATATGGTAATCCCCAAAGGATTTTACTGATGGTGGAGTCAAAACTTCAAACGCGAATTGCAAGTGCACGGTAAGTGAGAAAATGGTACCGACAAAGTGAACGTGGTAGCTTTTGGCAAGATCTTATTGATGGTGGCGTCAATATTGGCTAATAAAACACTGATCTGCCACACAAAAATGCGCTGAAGTCCCTTCGATCTCACACGAGGACTTTGATCATTTTTTATAGACAGTGAACCAAGTGCTTCTTCGATTTTTAGTAGAGGGGAGCCTATATCTTTGTTGTTATCAATTTCAAAAAAATATATAAAGGAGAAAGATGTAGGTAATTTAATACCATTTTTTTTTGTATGCGTGATAACCCAAAAAACGACACATTCCATAACACAAAAAATGTTTTGGCTTTAAACGTAATTGATTATGTTACTCTCCATCTCCGCTATAGTTTCCGGGATGTTATATCACGTACAGAGATTTAATTTACATCTACTTACAAGGAAATTCTGATCTACTGGACAACAAAAGCCCGCCCTTAAAATTAAACAAAATTAATTAGAGGTGTCAATTTCTCGTGAAATTCAGTTTTCTCCAGTTGTTTGTTCGAGATTGTTGCCAATTAACTTTCTGGTCAAAGGCATGAAGACAAAAAGATACAGGCGTTAATTAATCACCCATAAAGAAGGTTTCAATTTCCGATGGTAACTGATCACTATTGCATGAAGATCACCACTCACGGGCGTAGGGAATAAGGAGAATTAACAATCTCTGTCTTAATTGGATATATTTAATTATTAAACAGTATACAAAATATTACTTGTAATTGGACACCATATTTAAATTAACGTGTAAACAATCATTGGTAGTGCGGGGGATGTTCCTTGAATTCTCCGTTGGCTCTCTGAATTGGTTTGAAAGAAGCTTTGCTGTTTGATCTCCAAGTTCGATCCAATTATTTTAAGAAAGTCGTTAGTCTCGTTACTCCAACTACCCCAAGTCTACGCAGGTTACATCCCATATTAGTCTTAAGCCTTTCGACTGAGGGGGTTTACCGCCATTTCTAGAGACCCCGAACGACTCGAGTATGGACGCGATTTTAATGAATTTCTGAATAATGGTGTTTAGGTCGCTGTGTCGTGAAAATCTGCCTTTAACTATTATAACTGTCCTTTGAAGGGAGAAGTTTAGACATAAGTCCCAGTGCAGCGTTTACAAAAAACGGGAAGAACTATATCGGCGATTCTACGTAATCCTGTTCTTCCGAATGTTATATGGTAATGTTGCTTGACGCCATTGTGCTTCGTTCAGTGGGAGATTGAATATCAATTACATCTACCAAATAGGGAAACCTCCAAGCAGCGCCAGTTCTGAGAAAGTACGTAAATTTTCGTGCAATAAACAGTTCTTTAAAAAGAAATATGCGACATGGGAATTCATATCTTGTAGTTGTTTCGGCAAAATTTTCACTTGGTGATGTTTCTTTTCGAAGGTTTTTTTAAGACCCTCTTCAAAAATTGGAAAACGAGTAGTTCAAAAATAATCTGTTCAGATTAAAGCTGGTAGTTTCGCCAAATTGAAACTGTGGAGAGCACACGTGTGATTAAATCATAATTCCTTTATTTTCGGAAATCGCGTAGTAGCAACCCACAAATTAATTACAAAGTTAATTAAACACAATGTTCAATTACCCAGTAACATTACATCCATACTGTCAAGGCCATATACGACATATTAATACAATATTTAATAAACACTAAAATTACAATTTGATTAACTGTCGCTCTTTGTGATGTATTTTCCTCTCCTTAAATCGTGGTCAACCATTATTAGTAAAGAAAGATTTCAGGAACGAGCAACACCGTTAGTCTACAGGGTGGTGCCTAGCGCAACGCAGCATAGGGATTTCAATGGTAATTTCTTTATAGTCAATTACTAGCTCCCCTAATTATTTTAGAGCAAAAGTCTAAATAAGTTTTTTTTAGAGAAAAAAACACTGCATCTGTTCATACTTTTAGTTATGATAGAAATATGAAAGTGTCCAGTGTCGGATTAAGAATCCATGGAACTGGGTACTCCCTTCTGTCACTAGGTCACTGTTAAAAAATATTAATAATGCCTCACCCCACCCCAAATTCATAAGCTTTCACTCGACCACATGACATACTATCAATAACTAGGTATAAGGGGAGTTTTTTATGTTTTATACTTAGCTATGAAAAGAAGAACGTTGAGACTTAAGGAGAGGATAGTTAAAACTTTATTTTCCTACAAAAACCCTTGAACAGTAACACACTTATTCCAACTTTTTTCTAATAACACATTTTCTAGGTTGTAATAAAAAGTGACGTTCTTAAGTGTTTTTTGAGTTTTGGAAAATATAAAATTTGTCAATAAGAGATATAATCCCCCCCGCAATATAAAAGCATGTATAATATCGTTTCAGCAATTCAATACCCCTATCAAATATCCTCTCGGTTTGTCCCAAACTACAGCTTTCACCTGCAAACCCTGAACTTTACGTCTCCTTTTCTTCTACAGCCCATGGGCTTCCTTTTGGACAGTCGATCATAGTACGGCACCGCGCTGAATGGATCTTGCACCAATTTCATCCATCCCCAAATGGTCGTGGATGATTCGACGAACGATTGTGTCACAAAACCTTTAAACGACGATCGTTTAACACGAGGTCCTCAACAAGGGTGATATCTTCGTTTGTGATCGCATCCATCGTCCTTCTTGTTCTGCTGTCAGCTTCCAAGCATTCCCGCCCCATTCAAAATTGTTTTGCCCAATCTTTTACCACAAAGCAAGACGGCGAATTTTTCCCATACACCACATCCAAACGATCTTTAATATCATGAGGAGAAATACCTTCTCAATTAAACCCTGCGGTAGTCGCAACTTTTTATTAATCTCCAATCGGTCTCAGAAACCAACTACTTTATTTTAACTAAAAATTTCGTTAATTTTCGTAAATCTGTTTATTGTTTTTATTTAGTATACCATACGACAACATATTAGGCAGAGCTGGGTAATTATTTCAGATAATAGGTATTTAAAATACAAAATACTATTTGCGACTAACGAAGGGTTAAAGAATTTGATCACATTTTTATGATTTCTGACATGGTGTTAAACGAGTGAGAAAAATAATTGACCTAAAGTCGTGTGTTGTTTTTCGAAGTCGGGTTGTGAAAATTTTGACTGGCTGCGATCTCTAGATCTGTTTTCAGGCCGGGAATTTTTTGCGCTACCCTCATATTTAGGCACAACAGTAGAAAGAAGTACGAAAAAAGACTACATTTAAGTGATGATCTTGAACGCGATACAGTAATTTAATAATAAGTGTGCTTGGTATTACGAGTAAACGCTGTGTTTTTTGGTTTACAGGAAGAATGTGCCGAACTGCTAGAATTAGTAAGTGAACGGATCAATTCGCACAATCCCGATTTTAGTTCACACCTACTACTTTCAATATTTAAGATGGCAGAAGTAGAAATAATACAAATAGAAACAAATTCGGCGTCGGACTCGATTCGTTCGAAATTGTATTTAATATTAATATCGCAGATATCGTTAATTGTTTTAGAAAGGCTGGCTGTTAGGCTTTCGTGACATTGACAGTAATGCTATATACTTTTTAAATAAAAAATACGAAACATATCTTTTTACAATGAATTTAGCGAATGTAAATTTAAATAACGTGTGTCGATTGTTATGTTTGTACATTTTCATTTGAATTGTAAATACGCGGTGTAGTATTAGCCAGATTGCACACATTCAATTCAAATTTATTGAAAATATTTGAAATAATTTTATTTTTATGTGTATATCTATCATTACTGTACGTTAAAGCTCTCACTAGACACTACGCACGCTGTTGTGTTTATACGTACCTTCATGTACAACATTGCTTTATAATTCTTAAAATGGTGTAATGTTTTTGTAATTCTAACAATGGCCAATACTGCTTATTATTGTGTTTCATCATTGAATGTAACTTTATGTTTACCAATAGCAAATTGTAATTAATGTGTAGGTACGTACAAAGAGATATACCATCATATCTAGTGTCGACTGGTAATGTTAGGGTCCTTTAGTAATCGATTGCTCATATCACGACTCACCTAAAAAATTAAATTACCGTTACATATTCCAATGTAGTGATATCTTTTTCAATTTGTAACAAAGAAAAGTATCTTGTACAATCTTAAAATGTCTTCCCATGTGAGTTTAAGGCATCGTAACTCCAATGCCAGACATCTAACAGTAGGTTGTCATTTTTAATTGCTTTCACAAATACAATGTCTTGGCTTACATGCTAAAAATGCATATCATGATAGCTTTAATATTTAATTCAGATGACCGAATGCCAGAAATCAATATGTTGATCTTTAATTTAATTCAAGGACTGAATTTAAAACATATCGTTTATAGTAAGTAAATAATTAGTAATCACTATTATAGGTAAAATCATACTAAACCCGGTGATTAACATTGGGTGATCATCACTTGTATGAAGCACACGTAGACACAGTTTTAGATATCACGTTGTTACATATACACATTTTATGCTTAAACTTAATTATTGTTATCCTGAGGGTCTCAGTATTTGTTATAAGACTTTTAGGTACTTAATAGAAATATTAAAGTTCACAAGCACGTTTGAATCCATTTTTGAATGTGATAATGCAAACCTTAGCTAGGACAGCAAATTTCGCATATTAATGCATATGCATAATATACAGGGTGTAAAGTTATTATACCACTATAAATGTATCTAATTTACCATTTGTCAAATAGTGTGTTACATTTGCAAATGTGTTCAAAGGCGTTATCGAGATTGAATTTAATGTTTTGTAAGTATGACTATAGAATTAATCATTGTATTGTATCTATTATAAATCTCGTATATGTCGACCAACACAAACCATTACATGTATAGATATCTCGTGTGAATGTAGCAATAATCGTAAAAATGTAGAAACCCGTCCATTTCCTTTTCGTTTTTGTTTTAAACTATTAAATATGTGTCGAATGAAGAATAGATTCGTCGTGCTTGTGTATCTTAAAAGGTAGATTATAATAGAACCAATGTCTAAATGCAATGTGTATTATATATTTTAGGGATAAATATTTATTTAATATTGTTATACATATAAAAGTAAATATAAGGGTGAGTGAAGCTTTTTAATTACTGCTTGTTCAAATTTCACTGGACATTTACACCATTCGTAGCGCATTTTTTAACTTTCATTTCGACAAAGTCTAGACTACCTAAATGCCTTTTTATCATAATCGTGCTGTGTGAATCCATTAAAATTAGTAAACGGTGATGTCTTGCCTGTATCGGTTTTGTGCTATCCACATAGGTTTACAGCTTGCTATTATGTTAACAAGTGGTTTATATACGAAAGTGCGAGTAGTTGCCTTATATGTTGTCTAATGTAACAAAGGAAATATGTTTTATAATTTGTTGTATAAGTGGTATGTATAATAAATTAGGGTTAAATCACGTACCATTGTTAAAGATTGTTATACAATGATTTTAAATGCCCGCATTGTTTCATTAAAATTTAGATGTAACTAAGTTTCATGTGAGAAATACCTAATTTCTAAGCATAGATAATGTGAAAAATAAATTGTCTGTATAAGACCTGTTGTCACTCAGAGTTTTACAATTATCCACATGAAAGACCTTATTTTACCCTTTCGTACTTTTATAACATAAGTATTTTATATCCTGACCTACATTTTGGTTATTTAAGATATGCTTTTGTTTTTTGAAAAAAATCCACAGTTCACTAGATATGAGCGAAAAACAGATTTAGGGATTTTTCATTTAACTGTTGTAGAATCGTCATTATTAGAAATACAACAAAATGACACGAATAAAAGTTTTAGACATTTTAATGCACATACTAATTTATTTTTAGATCTTACAATTTTTGAGTTATAATACAAACTTTAATTTTTTTTAATGGTAGTCATAGTTGGCTTTCACATTTTTAAAAAGGATAATTTTTTCTCTTTATAACGATATAAGGCTTGCTAAATGTACTTTAACAAATAAACGCCCTGTAGTAATTTTCGTATTATTGAGAGGTAAGTAAACAGAGTTGGCCATGGAAAACAATATGTAGTGAGACAGGTACCTTTCATTTACGACAAAAATTGAACAGGCCAATGTTATCTTCATTTTCAAGTTAAATATTATAATAGACAGTAATTAAGAGAACAAAAATGTTTCCCATGGCAAAATCTGTTTTTACTACTCTTAATAATACAAACAGTTCTGTATCATGTTTATTTGTCAAAGTAAGTACAATGAACCTTATATCATTGTAAACAGAAAAAATGCACTACTTAAAAATGTCACAGCCAACTATGATTACCATTTAAAAAAATGTAAGTTTGCGTTATAACTCGAAAATTATAAAAGAAGAATAAATATTAATAAATGCCTATCTCATTAAGCTGAAAAAAATCTACAATTTTTGTTCTTTGCATATTTCTGTATTTCTAATACTAACGATTCTACAACAGTTAATAAATGAAACATCACTACATCTGTTTGTCGCTCATATCTAGTAAACTGTGGATTTTAAAAAAAACAAAAGCATATCTTGAATAACCTCATTTAACCGAATCTCTATGTCTTATCGTTAAAGTTAAGGGTATAAACATGTTACAGAAAAAATTAGCACTCTTCAATTACTTTCCAATTCTTCAAAAATACCATTAAGTTTAATACCCCAATGTAATACAGTAGGCCACTGATGACCAGAAATATTTTAGAAACATTGGTAATTGTGTACAATTTTTATGGTAAAGGAATAATGATCCGAGGGGGTTTTAGATGCTATACCATGTATCAAGGACTACTTAAACAAGCAAAAACATGCATTGAATTTGGTGAATTTATTGTAATTACGTAGAGTATAAAACGTAAATCCATGCAAATTACGATTTAACATTACCTGCCCGATAATGGTGAGTAATATTCGCTATTAACGTAAGGTAAATTATCAGAAACGCCTACACAGATTTTTGCCTTTATCTTTTGATCTATGTAAATAAGTAAAGGAAGAGATAATATAATGCGTCTCGTGTGTCAAATACAAAATCCTCCTATCTCTTCTTCTACGGAACCATTTTTATTCAATGACGGAACTAAACTTTTCCATTTTCGGTGTCTGATGGTTTAGTATTATTTAAAAAATTATGGATCTACAAGTAATCTAGAGTTTAGCAGTAAGAGTATTTTTTTGTGATATGTCAGATAATCTTTTTCTCCGTTTGTATACAATTTTTCGGGACAGACTGTAGCTCGGACTGTATGGACAAATGAATAGTCAATATAGTTAATTGGCGTAATAAAGTCAATAGTCAATGTCACCTTTCCGAGCTTTTTGAATATCTTGTCCAAAAAAATTGGAAATTTGGAAATCTTGTCGCGCCACCGATAAGATGTCCAAATCATAGTTTCCAAATTGGTTGGATCTTTTGTCGCTTTATTTGGATTTTGCGATAAAAATTGGGAAACGACAAAAAAATCCAAAACATTTGGAAAATTTGTCCCTAAAAAGTTGGAATTTGGATTTCTTGTCGGTCCCCTTTTATTTGATGTGTCCCAGGAAGAGATATGGCACTATATAAGATTTTAAAGACGGGCGTGGTGAAGATAAATAAGTGTGGAGAAAAAAACAAATTAAAATCACTATAAAACATGTCCCACTCGGTGGTTATATGTTTTTTAGGAGCGAATTGTTTCAGGTGCGTCACCATCTATAATAATTATAAGGATTATGTAGGCATGTAGTTAAGTAACATGTACCTGTTTCTCTTTATCTATATCGCACTTACAATTTTATTTATTCCTCAATGTGAATCATTTGCGAATGAATCGCCAATAATAGCGGTTGTGTGTGCTCCGGGCGTATGACGTTAAAACATCCAACGTGCAAGTGAAAAAATGGAAATATGCTCCTACATGTAAAACAATAATTTTGAAAGGGAGTGATGGACGGATGGGGTTCGTCCAACACCACTTTGGAGAGGCAGGCGTTGCTGTTCGAGATGCACTGCACGGGAAAAGAGTGAGTTTTAATTTTGTGGCAATAATTAATGGAATGGCAAAGATTAGGTGGTGCATCAAGGAGTTTTCGCCCAGGTTTACTTTTTGGGTGGTTCATTGCTCAAACTATATCTTAAAATGCACTTCTTTAATACCGCCCAATCCATAACTTTTAATAGGTATCGTGTAGGCCATGTCTAAAAGCACTCGTGTGTGAGTTTTTAGCATCTCACTTCTTGGACGCCGCTACTAGAGTAGCTTAGATGAATGCGTTTTGTGGATGAAACTCTCCGGAAAAGATGGAGTCTGTGATATGTCCGTATGGACCTGCAAGATCATCTCCATTATTTCTTGTGAGTACCTTAAAAATTACAATATTGGCAACCTATCCTCATTCTTGCGATAACGGTGTGCGCGTGCCTATATAGGAAACATTTTCATCCGGTTTCTTCCCCTTTATAGAAGCATAGTATCGCTGTACTCTCCTTTCAATGGTGCTAAGGATGAAAACCACATCCACACACCCTTGAAAGCCTAAAGCGTGTCCAGACGTATTTTGGTATAAGTACATGTCGAAGTGTGTAAAACCAGACATTGCCAAAGAGGAGAGATCTATTGCATTGAAATCAGAGCTAGAAGTGGATCGAGCTCTTTCAAACAGTAATTGCTTGCGAACTATTTTAAAGCTATGAAAACCTGATGACTCGGAAGCTTCTTTAGTTTTCCATTAAAAAAAGAACTTCGGTTCCAGAGCTTTTTTAATAATTGCAGTATCCTTTATACCAACAATGTGCACTATTATTTTCTACTCTTTATAAAAACCATAAAAAAAATTCCTTGCAATACCATGTAGAAGAGCGCGTGATTACTAAAAGGAGTTAATAATTGAAAAATGCTCGCGATAACAGGTTGCAGGAGTAAGCTTTGAGTTCTTTTCCAAAGTAATTGCACCACAATGACTGGTACCTAGCTACTATTTATTGTACAAGTGCTCGGAATGTAAGAGTGGTAAGTGCTGACTTTTACCTTTACGACTCAGGTAGTCAACTGTTTAATCACAAATGGAATTAAATGCTTCAATTATATTGTAATTGTGAATGGAATTCGCTAATACAGTAAATTGGGCTTATTTATTCCATTTTCATATGATCTCTAAGGTGCAATATCAGAAAGACATTTTTGAAAATGTGGATTATAGTTTTACCTTTGGTACCACACTCGACCACATTAATCAAACTATAGTTGCTCATTGAACAATTTCTCAATTGAAGCAAATTTTATTAAAAACACACTACAAATATTAAGCAAATATGCATCAAACTTGGAATCCATTTTTAAACCATTTGTGAAAATACAACTCATTACTAACAGTTAAAAAGTTAAAGACTTAAGTATAATAGGTAGGTATGGTTCAATGAAAATGAAAATGAAATGAAATGATGTTCAATAGAACCTCAATTCTTGCTAGTAGGGCTTATTGGAAGGATAGGCAAACTGGGCTACTTGGAAATACAAGGTTTCTATAATGCTACCTGGTGCAGAAGGTGCCATGGGGGTAGTCGAACGTAAGGTGCAGAAACCGATTGAAGATCGTCAGTGACTATACTTTGCAATTAGCCAAGTACAAGAAGTCTGAAAGTAGCGCTCTGCTCATTATCACAATGAACATGACAGAAAGATGAGACATTAAAAAAGGTAATGATTTGAGACAGCGTATGAAGTCTTTGGCAGGAATGGCATAAATTATTCGATGGGCAGTCTGAAGACTGGGCATATAATTGTGTATGGTGTTTGTCGGATTTAAACATGATAAGGAAGATATGACGTTTCGAAACTCATATCGAAACTAATTAAGAACGTCTGGAATAATTTAAATGCTTAAATCGCCAAAGACGATGCTAACAAAACTACCTGAGCTGTTCCTAATCTGCAAAATCCTAGACGACTTAGCGTTCAAATCAAGTTGGAGGCTGATGAATCAGAAAAACAGAACCAAAAAAAATCTAACAAGTCATCTTTGTGCATATGAGGGGGAATTTAGAGATAGAGATGCTGAGACACTTGCCAAGAGGTCTAGTCACAAACGAAGATGACAAACAAGAGGAAGTGAATCCAATTGTAAATCAGCGTGAATGTACCTCAGAGAACAGTGTTTCTCCTGATCAAGCTCTAGAGGGAGAAAGATCAACATTCAACAAGCCCAAGTGTTGTTATTCAGCCAGTTCCTGATGAACATCCTAGACCTGTTGAAACTGAAGATCATATGATCATTGAACATAAAGTGGATTTACCTGTTGTCAAAGTGCTTGAGCAATAAGTCGACATTCACGAGGATGAGCATGATGAGACGCGAGGTACAGGCTCAGAAGCAGGAGAAGCGATTACGCCGGCCCAAGAAGTATATAACGAGTAAGCTCAGATTCCTTCCCAAATAGGTACGTCCAAGGAAGCAAGGGAGAGCGCGGATCACAAAAATTGGCAAGGTGCCAATGAATAGTGAATTAAAATCCGTTAAAGAAATAACGATCACGTGTGAACGTTGTGCGAACCACCTAATTGCAAAGAGATATCCTGATGGGTCAATTAATGAAAAAGTATAAAGCAGGGCTCGTAGTAAAAGGATTCAGGCAACGAAAAGGAATTGATTACAAACAAAAGTTACACTTGGAACAGTTCGACATTTCCTCAGCGTTCCTGAATGAAAAGGTAACAGAATATGCAGCAGCCAGATGACTTCAGCGATGGATCTTGGAGTCTGTCGATTAAACAGAAGCTTGCGTTTGGTTTGAATTTGAAACAAGCGCATCAAGGTGTCGGAACTCCTGCTTTGAAGAGATTCTTCCTGAAATTGATTTTAAGCAGAGACGCTGTTTGCTGCGCCTGTTTATAAAGACTCCTGAGAAAAAGGAGATATACTCATTATACATATGTACCTACCTGTAGATGATGGTCTTATAGCAGCAAGTGATGAGAAACACACAAATGAGTTTTTATTTGATCCGAGACAGAAATGGAAAATTACTGAAAGATCGGTATCATTCTTCTTAAGTTTAGAGATAGAGCAAGTGGGCGGCGGATCCATTACAAGTAAGAATCCTATACGAAGAAGATTCTGAAGAGCTTTCGCATGATGGATTGCAATTCAGTGGTAGCACCTGTACAGAATGGAAGTACTTATCGAATCAGGGAAAGTAGATGATTATGCATAAATGTAGGTCCTTTAGCCTATCTCATGGTCGAAACACGTCTCAACATAACATATGCTGTAGGGCTAGTATCCAGAAAGTTGCAGAATACAACTAAAAGTGATTGGCAGAATGTGAAAAGGATATTCAGATTTCTAAAAGGAACTTTAGCTCTAGGTATCAAGTGCCATAGTGTTAGTAACAACAATGGAGTCATCGAAGGGTACAGTGATGCACGCTGATCATTAAAGACAGGACGCTCTGCTACTAACGTAATATGCTGGAGGTTAACAGCAAAGTTGGCTTCAAAGAAAATTCAGCAATATGTCAGAACTGAAGGGCGTGCTGACAGTGAAAGTTGATAATGAAGCTGCCATTCGACTTGCCCATAATCCCGACTTTCACAAAAGGACAAAACACATCAAGGTTAGCGTTAAGACACTTCTTTGTGTAAGAAATGGTTCAAGGAGAAAACCAGTTCTGCTAACCAATTAACTGGCATAGTGACAAAGGCAATTCCCATAGGCCAAGGATCGTGGAAATATGCACCGAGCTGGGATTGTGAGAAACAAGTACACTGTCATCAATTAGTATTAAAGCTCGTTACATTTATGATGGTTTAATAAATGTAAGTTACATGGTTTTATGACTTAAAACAAATTAATTATGAAATAATGTTTTGACTACAGTCATTAGAAAATAAAACGTCCTTTAAAAGAGATAGACATTACTCAGTTAATTCTATACATTTTGTAATTACACTGTTGCACTACAAGTGAAGTCAACATTACACAGGTCTCCGTTAAATTTTGAACTCTTGGAATAATAACATGAAATTTATATCTAAGGAAATAAATACATCCCTACAAAAGCGTAAGCGAATTCATGCATGCATAACTTATACTACGGATAAACAAACAGAAATCGTTTAACAAATTTATACTACAATATTGACTAATGTTCGTTTGCTTCTTGTGATGACTGGGATATTCTGATTTCTGAATATCTGCTACGGACTTGTAAGAAATTTTAAACAGTTTCTTATCTCTCTGGGCGGAATGTGCTCGCTTTTCTAAAACTACCCGAAAGAATCTTCCGTTAGTATTGGTCACAAGTTTCTTGGAGAACTTCTCATATTGGATTCAGTTTACCATCCATTGCATTTCGAAAGTAACCCTAATAAGTGTCAGTCAGTAAGTGCAAAAGAAATTATAATTTATATTTTAATAACGTACCAAGACTTTTGATCTGGTAATGTAAAGTGAGTCTTAATTATGCTAACGCCTATATCAGCACTGCATAACTCTTTCAACAGTAATGTCCAGACCTAGCTTTACATTTCAAACCCCCTTTTCTCCTTTGCATGCTTTCCCAACCCTCAAGAATCATAGGGTCTTCGGATCGGTGGAAACAGAGCGATAAGTTCCATTTTACCCAAAAGCCAGACCGAACTTGCGCCTATTCCATGAATGAAACATTTAATTGAAATTCCATTATTTTATTTTGAACTTGTAAGAAGAATTACAAAAAAACGTTCATTTTAATAATGAAAAGAGTAAATAACTATTTGAAGTTAATTTTACCACAAAATATATAGGAAACGATATTATCGGCATTATAATAAACGACTGAATAATGAAAATAAATCCTTCCTCTGTTCATGTTCTCCTGGTCGTCCGTCTTCAGATTTTATGTTCTGTATATACAAAATGGCAAAAAACATGGCCGGCTTTTCAGTCATCGAGTATGACGAGTTGCCTATACACCAGGCGGTATAATCCTAACTCTCCTAATATAGCATTTATTGGAATTTTGAGACCATTAACCGTATGGACTGAATTGGAATGATGTAAATATGTATTAGAGAGGTTTTATGAAAGGCAAATATGAAATGAATAGTCATTATTTCCGCGCGTAAACAAATCAATTGTTGGGAACGTGAAACCATTGTAATTGAATAAACAATGATGAAACGTTAATGCACCAACCAATTATAAATGCTGACGTTTATGTTTTTTAAATCTTTGATCTTGTGCTGCCTAAATGCAGTAACAAAGAGCAAAATTTTAACACATATTTCTTTCGACATCTAACGTTATTTCCTTGAACTGAATTGTACTTGTTACCATTAAATCCAGGGCACTGAATTATTGCCATCATAATGTTACATCGTATTCGCATAGATATCGCTACTGTTTAACAGAAAACTGCAGCTAACCTAATAGTCAGAATATAATCGATTCAGCAAACTAACATTAGATGTCAGAAGGATATGTTCTTTTGAATTTTAGGAACTACAATAAAAAAACAGAGGGAAAGTAGATAATTTTGATACTTTTCGGCAGTACGTACAAGTAACAAATTTACAAAACACATAAACTTCAGCGTTTATAATTGCGCTTGCTATGTACTTCATTAAGTTATATGTTTCTAGCACTCGGTGTGTGTTTTCGACCAGATGATCGACTTCATCATGATAGGCCCTATAGGAATGATCCGTCGTTACGAACAATCTGAAAGGATATCGTGGCGGTAGATTGCTCAAAACTTACCACTCTCACAGGAAAGGATTGATTGTTACGATCGATCATTAAACTGTTTGAAACGGAACAATAACGTGCTCAAATAATTCAATACCTCAGACTGAGACCATCACCGAATCGTTGATCGTAAAGAGCCATCCACTTTGATTAAGTATATCGTTACCGATCTTCACATACACTATCAATTTGCTGTTTTTGACGCCTCTTTACGCATTTCTTAACAGACTTGCTACCCATTTACTAGGAATTGGGCCCATTTTTAAAACTTTTTTGGAAATGGAACTCATTACGAACATTGAAGACTTAATTACATACTTTTATTTGCCAAATTCGAACCTCTTGGAATAATATGAAATTTACATCTAAGGAAAATACATCTCTAAAAAAGCATAAGCGAATTTGTGCATGCATAACCTTATACTACGGATAAACAAAATTGAAACTACAACATCGAATAATATTCGTTTGCTTCTTGTGATGAATGGAATGTCCAGATCAATGAATATCTGCTACGGATTTGTAAGCAACTTTTAAGTTTCTTGTCTCCCTTGGCAGAATGTGTCCGCTTTTGTAAAGCTACCTGCAACGATCTTCCGTTAGTACTTGTCTCAAGTTTCTTGTGGAACTTCTGGTATGGATTCAGTTGACCATTAATTACATTTCGAAAGTTACCCTAATAAGTGTCAGTAAGTGCAAAAGAAATTATAATTTATATTTTAATTACGTACCAAGGCTTTCGGTCTGGTAATGTAAAGCGAGTCTTAATTATGCTAACGTCTATATGAGCACTGCATAACCCTTTCAACAGCAATGTCCAGACCTAGCTTTACATTTCAAACCCCCTTTTCTCCTTTGCATGCTTTCCCATCCATCAAGAACCACAGGGCCTTCGGATCGGTCGAACCAGAGCGATAAGTTCCATTTTACCCAAAAGCCAGACCGAACTTGCGACGATTCCATGAATTAAACTATCAATTGAAATTCCATTTTCTTATTTTGAACTTGTAAGAGCAAGAAGAATTACAAAAAAACGTTCATTTTAATAATGAAAAAAGTAAATAACTATTTGAGGTTAATTTGACCACAAACTATAGGAAAAGATTTTATCGACATTATTAAAAACCTATAATAATGAAAACTGATCCTTCCTATGTTCATGTTCTCCTGGTCGTCCGTCTTCAGATTTTATGTTCTGTATATACAAAATGGCAAAAAAACATGGCCGGTTTATCGGTCATCGAGTATGACGAGTTGCCTATACACCAGGGGGCATAATCCTAACTCTCCTAATATAGCATTTTTAAAGTATATATTGGAATTTTGAGACCATTAACCGTATGGACTGAATTGGAATGATGTAAATAAGTACTAGAGAGGTTTTATGAAAGGCAAATATAAAATCCGCGCGTAAACAAATCAATTGTTGGGAACGTGAAACCATTGTAATTGAATAAACAATGATGAAACGTTAATGCACCAACCAATTATAAGTGCTGACGTTTATGTGTTTTGTAAATCTTTGATCTTGTGCTGCCTAAATGTAGTAACAAAGAGCAAAATTTTAACACATATTTCTTTCGACATCTAACGTTATTTCCTTGAACTGAATTGTACTTGTTACCATTAAATGCAGGGCACTGAATTATTGCCATCATAATGTTACATCGTATTCGCATAGATGTCGCTACTGTATGACAGAAAACTGCAGCTAACCTAATAGTCAGAATATAATCGATTCAGCAAACTAACATTAGATGTCAGAAGGATATTTTTTTTAAATTTTAGGAACTACCATAAAAAAACAGAGGGAATGCAGATAATTTTGATACTTTTCGGCAGTACGTACAAGTAACAAATTTACAAAACACATAAACTTCAGCGTTTATAATTGGTTGCTATGTACTTCATTAAGTTATATGTTTCTAACACTCGGTATGTGTTTTCGACCAGATGATCGACTTCATCATGATAGGCCCCATAGGAATGATCCGTCGTTACGATCAATCTGAAAGGATATCGTGACGGTAGATTGCTCAAAACTTACCACTCTCACACGAAAGGATTGATTGTTACGATTGATCATTAAAATGTTTGAAACGGAACGATAACGTGCTCAAATAATTCAATACCTCAGACTGAGACCATCACCGAATCGTGATCGTAAAGAGCCATCCACTTTGATTAAGTATATCGTTACCAATCTTCACATACACTATCGATTTGTTGTTTTTGACGCCTCTTTACGCATTTCTTAACAGACTTGGTACCCATTTACTAAGAATTGGGCCCATTTTTAAAACTTTTTTGGAAATGGAACTCATTACGAACATTGAAGACTTAATTACATACACTTTTAATTGCCACATTCGAACCTCTTGGAATATGAAATTTACATCTAAGGAAAATACATCTCTAAAAAAGCATAAGCGATTTGTGCATGCATAAACTTATACTACGGATAAACAAAATTGAAACTACAACATCGAATAATATTCGTTTGCTTCTTGTGATGAATGGAATGTCCAGATCAATGAATATCTGCTACGGATTTGTAAGCAACTTTTACGTTTCTTGTCTCCCTTGGCAGAATGTGTCCGCTTTTATAAAGCTACCTGCAACGATCTTCCGTTAGTACTTGTTTCAAGTTTCTTGTGGAACTTCTGGTATTGGAATCAGTTTACCATCAATTGCATTTCGAAAGTGACCCTAATAAGTGTCAGTAAGTGCAAAAGAAATTATAATTTATATTTTAATTACGTACCAAGGTATTCGACCTGATATAAAGTGAGTCTTAATTACGCTAACGTCTATATGAGCACTGCATAACCCTTTCACCAGCAATGTCCAGACCTAGCTTTACATTTCAAACCCCCTTTTCTCCTTTGCATGCTATCCCATCCATAAAGGACAACAGAGTCTTCCGATCGGCTGAACCAGAGGGATAAGTTCCATTTTACCTAAAAGCCAGACCGAACTTGCGACGATTCCATGAATGAAACTTTGAATTGAAATTCCATTTTCTTATTTTGAACTTGAAAGAGCAAGAAGAATTACAAAAAAAACGTTCATTTTAATAATGAAAAAAGTAAATAACTATTTGAGGCTAATCTTACCACAAAATATAGGAAACGATATTAGCGGCATTATATTAATAATCTAAAGAATGAAAACAATTCCTTCCTCAATCCTCAGTTCATGTTCTTCTGGTCGTCCGTCTTCAGATTTTATTTTCTGTAGGTATTATATACAAAATGGCAAACAAACATGGCGGGTTTTTCGGTCATCGAGTATGATGAGTTGCCTATACATCAGGAGGCATAATCCTAACGCTCCTAATATAGCATTTTTAAAGTATGTATTGGAATTTTGAGACCATTAACCGTATGCACGGAATTGGAATGATGTAAATAAGTACTAGAGAGGTTTTATGAAAGGCAAATATGAACTTAATAGTCATTATTTCCGCGCGTAAACAAATCAATTGTTGGGAACGTGAAAACATTGTAATTGAATAAACAATGATGAAACGTTAATGCACCAAGCAATTATAAATGCTGACGTTTATGGGTTTTGTAAATTTATGATCTTGTATTGCCTAAATGCAGTAACAAAAATCAAAATTTCAACAAACTTTTCTTTCGACATCTAACGTTATTTCCTTCAACTGAATTGTACTTGTTACCATTAAATGTAGGGCACTAAATTATTACCATCATAATGTGACATTGTGTTCGTATAGATGTCGCTATTGTATAACAGAAAACTGCAGCTAACCTAATAGTCAGAATATAATCGATTCAGCAAACTAACATTAGATGTCAGAAGGATATGTTCTTTTAAATTTTAGGAACTACCATAAAAAAACAGAGGGAATGTAGATAATTTTGATACATTTCGGCAGTATGTACAAGTAACAAATTTACAAAACAAATAAACTTCAGCGTTTATTGGTTGCTGTGTACTTCAGTAACTTTCTACTTTCATGTCTCCAGCACTCGATATGTGTTTACGACTGGATGATAAACTTCTTCATGATAGGCTCCATATAGGCAATGATCCATCGTTACGATCAATGTGAAAGGACATCGCGACGGTAGGATTGCTCAAAACTTACCACTCATACGAAAGGAATGATCGTACAGAGCCATCCACTGTCGATTCATCAATATCCTATTTGATCAAGTAAATCGTTATCGATCTACACATACACTACCATTTGTCGTTTCAATTGAACAGAAATAATGGTTTTGACAGATCAAGTGTACCACATAAAGATTGCCGCACAATTGTCCGTTCCATTCCGTCCCGTTAAAAAACGTTCAACATGAAAGACATTGAATTAAACATCTCTGCACACATTATCCCGTTCCGTCAAGACTCATAAGTGTGCGTTAGCGCCAACCATCGCCGGAACGGGCAAATATGCGGCAACCTTAAAGGCCTCTTTATGCATTCTTTTCAGTGCAGAATTTCTTAACAAACTTGGTAACCATTTACTAAGAATTCAGGCCATTTTTAAACATTTTTTGGAAATAGAACTCATAACGAACATTGAAGACTTAATTATCTGTTTATTTGCCAAATTCGAACCTCTTGGAAACATGAAATTTATATCTAAGGACATAAATACATCTCCAAAAAGCATGCATAACTTATACTGCGGATAAACAAACACAAATCGTTTAACAAATTGATACTACAAAATCTACTAATGTACATTTGCTTCTTGTGATAAGGATGTCCTTCTAATTACTGAATATCCGCCACGGATTTGTAAAGAAGTTTAAAACCCTTGTCTCTTGTGGCAGAATGGGTCTGCTTTTCAAAAACAGTCCGAAAGAATCTTCTGTTAGTATTTGTCTCAAGTTTCTTGTACAACTTCTCGTCTTGGAATGACTTTATCTTCAATTGCAATACGAAATGTGACCCTAAAGAAATTATAATTTGTAGTTTCATTACGTACCGAGGAGCAAGAAGAATTACAAAAAAAACGTTCACTTTAATATGATCTAAGACTTTAATGATGGACAAGTAAACAACAGTTTCAACCTTTGAGGTTTACTACTCAGCAGTCAGGAAACGACATTATCGGCATTTTCATAGAAACTGGTAACAATTACAATTATCCTTCTTTGTTTATGTTCTCCTGGTCCTTAGCCTTTAGATTTCGTGTTCTATACATACAAAATGGCAAAAAACATGGCCGCTTTTCAGTCATGGGGTTAGACGAGTTGCCTACACACGAGGGTGTACTTGTCTAACGAGTCTATTAAAGCCTTTTTACCTATTTTTGAAAGTATATATTAGAATTTTGAGCCATTATTCTTACGTACGGCATTTCATTAAATTTAAAATGATGTAAATAAGTACTCGAAGTGGTTGTATGAAACAAAAATGTGAATTTAGTATTCATTCTTTCCGCGCGTAAACTAATCGTTTGTTGTGAATAAACAATGATGAAAAGTAATGCAGCAATCAATTATAAACGCTGAAGTTTATGTGTTTTGTAAATTTGTTACTTATACATAACTTAGACTAAGAATTAAGGTACATACTGTCATTGTTTAAAACTGTCTAAATGTATCAAACTTACATGTTGGTTTTTTTAAAATTTAAAATATACTTCGTTCTGACATCTGACGTTAGTTTGCTGAATCGATCATATTATTACTAGTAGGTAGATGCAGGTTTCTGTCATACGGTGGCGACATCTATGCGAATATGATGTCACATTATGATGGTAATAAGTTACTGCCCTACATTTATTGGTAACTTTTACAATTCAGTTCAGAGAAATAACGTTAGATGTCGCAACAATATATTTTTGAAATTTTGCTTTGTGTTGCTACATTTAGGCAGTACAAGATCAAAGTTTTACAAAACACATAAACTTCAGCATTTATAATTGGTTGCTGCATTATCGTTTCATCATTGTTTATTGAATTACAATGGCTTCATGTTCCCAAAAATTGATTTGTTAACGCGCGGAAAGAATGAATACTAATTTCATATTTTCGTATCATAAAAACTCTCTAGTACTTATTTACATCTGTTTCAATTTATTGAAATGCCATACGTATGGGTAATGGCCTCAAAATTTCAATATGAACCTTAAAAATATGTAAAAATGCTTTTTAGGCACGTTAGGATTGTGCACCCTGGTGTATAGGCAACTCGTCATACTCGATGATCCGAAAAACCGGCCATTTTGATCTAGTAGCCCGATATTCAAACTGTTTGAAATTATGGATTCTACAGGCCACATTCTATAAGAAAATTGTTTTTTCCGGGTCGATCTGAGACAATTTTTTTTGAGGTCCTCAAAAAAAGGCAGTGTACAGCCTTCCTTTTTTTACCAAAAATCGACTGCACCAAAATTTCTCGGGAAAACACTTGTTCTTATTAATTTTGGTGCGTAGAATCCAAAACAATTCGTACTTTTTCGATCAGACTTCCCAATCAAAAGTTATGGACTAGAAACCAATTTCGAAAGAAAGTTCAAAGGCTGTAACTTTTGATCTAGTATCCCAATCTTCAAACTGTTTGAAATTATGGACTCTACAGGCCAAATTTCTCAGCTCTTATGGGATACATACTTCCCCATCAAAAGATCTTTTTTAATCAGACTTCACTTTTTAGCCGGTCTCAAGCAGTAACCTCCATCGCTAGCTAACGACGACACTTTTCCGATGCGAAGACCGAAGGAACTAGTCAACTCTGCAATTCTCAACAAAGACCAACATTCTTGGGTAAGACAATGAAATCCTGTTTATACGTTTCTGGATAATCTTATTGTTGTAGGGATGAATACTGTTCACCATCACCACTTCGAATTCGGCGCTGTCATCATCATCATTCCGGTCCATCCGTCATCGAGGTTTACTGGTAGCTACTAGTAGTCAATCAAAGCGACTATGGTGTTTCACTACTAGTAGCTTCAATTGAGAACAAAATATACGTAGCAAGTTATTTATTTTTTAAGTTATCACTGTTACAAGAAGATCTTTGTAATACAAAAAAAGAACCTTATTTCATTTGTTCATCTCTAGAATTATATTGTACTGCCCTAACTGCACTTTGCTGGCAGCTGGCACTAGTTCATCACACGACATAGTCTCCCCCAGCAAAAAAACAATGAAAACTGTGAAAGCAAACGAAATTTTTTTAATTAAAACTTTATTAAAAATTACCCAAATGTAACTATTGAAAAATACAATAAAAAAGTCAAAAATTTTTTTTTTGTTTTTTTTTGAAACATTTCTTTTTGAATCAAAAAACTTTTTTGAATCACCTTTTTGAATTCAAAAAACTTTTTTGAATCACTTTTTTGAATCCAAAAAACTTTTTTGAACACTACTTTTTTGAATCACTTTTTTGAATCCAAAAAACTTTTTTGAATCACTTTTTTGAATCACTCCTAACTTTTTTGAATCACTTTTTTGAATCACTCCTTTTTTTGAAATTTCTCTTAAAATCTCTTATAAGTCGTCACTTGATACTTGATACTTGATACTTGATACTTGATACTTGATACTTGATACTTGATACTTGATACTTGATACTTGATACTTGATACTTGATACTTGATACTTAATACTTGATACTTGATACTTGATACTTGATACTTGATACTTGATACTTGATACTTGATACTTGATACTTGATACTTGATACTTGATACTTGATACTTGATTGATACTTGATACTTGATACTTGATACTTGATACTTGATACTTGATACTTGATACTTGATACTTGATACTTGATACTTGATACTTGATACTTGATACTTGATACTTGATACTTGATACTTGATACTTGATACTTGATACTTGATACTTGATACTTGATACTTGATACTTGATACTTGATACTTGATACTTGATACTTGATACTTGATACTTGATACTTGATACTTGATACTTGATACTTGATACTTGATACTTGATACTTGATACTTGATACTTGATACTTGATACTTGATACTTGATACTTGATACTTGATACTTACTTGATACTTGATACTTGATACTTGATACTTGATACTTGATACTTGATACTTGATACTTGATACTTGATACTTGATACTTGATACTTGATACTTGATACTTGATTCTTGATACTTGATACTTGATACTTGATACTTGATACTTGATACTTGATACTTGATACTTGATACTTGATACTTGATACTTGATACTTGGTACTTGATACTTGATACTTGATACTTGATACTTGATACTTGATACTTGATACTTGATACTTGATACTTGATACTTGATACTTGATACTTGATACTTGGTACTTGATACTTGATACTTGATACTTGATACTTGATACTTGATACTTGATACTTGATACTTGATACTTGATACTTGATACTTGTACTTGATACTTGATACTTGATACTTGATACTTGATACTTGATACTTGATACTTGATACTTGATACTTGATACTTGATACTTGATACTTGATACTTGATAATTGATACTTGATACTTGATACTTGATACTTGATACTTGATACTTGATACTTGATACTTGATACTTGATACTTGATACTTGATACTTGATACTTGATACTTGAAACTTGATACTTGATACTTGATACTTGATACTTGATACTTGATACTT
>NW_022170509.1:19900915-19903656 GCF_008802855.1 Photinus pyralis
GATCTTGATACTTGATACTTGATACTTGATACTTGATACTTGATACTTGATACTTGATACTTGATACTTGATACTTGATACTTGATACTTGATACTTGATACTTGTTACTTGATACTTGATACTTGATACTTGATACTTGATACTTGATACTTGATACTTGATACTTGATACTTGATACTTGATACTTGATACTTGCTACTTGATACTTGATACTTGATACTTGATACTTGATACTTGATACTTGATACTTGATACTTGATACTTGATACTTGATACTTGATACTTGATACTTGATACTCGATACTTGATACTTGATACTTGATACTTGATACTTGATACTTGATACTTGATACTTGATACTTGATACTTGATACTTGATACTTGATACTTGATACTTGATACTTGATACTTGATATGACCTTATCTACCAATTAGGGTACTTCTCGGACAGCATCGGGATCATTCCATGGTCTTATTCCCCCCATTTCCAAAAAATCGGTGACAATCCAAGTGAGTTAACTAAACAAGTCATCAGAAGCAATAAAGGTAGAAGTATTTGATGCACCCTGTATTCCATGCCAATGTGGTGGTGACAAACTGAATTTTAAATTGAGAATCTCATATGAAAACGCGTTGACCTTGACCAATTAGGGTACTTCTCGGACAGCACCGGGATCATTCCATGGCCTTACTCCCTCCATTTCCAAAAAATCGTTGACAATCCAAGTGAGTTAACTAAACAATAATCATCAGAAGCAATAATGGTGGAAGTATTTGACGCACCCTGTATTCCATGCCAATGTGGTGGTGACAAACTGAATTTTAAATTGAGAATCTCATATGAAAACGCGTTGACCTTATCTACCAATTAGGGTACTTCTCGGACAGCACCGGGATCATTCCATGGCCTTACTCCCTCCATTTCCAAGAAATCGGCGACAATCCAAGTGTTTGAGTTATAATACAAACTTTAATTTTTTTAAATGGTAGTTATAGTTGGCTTTGACATTTTTAAAAAGGATAAATTTTTCTCTTTATGATGATATAAGGCTTGCTAATCTTATTCCTGTTCATATCAAGGAATTACCGAATACCATACCAAATTTAAATGTGTCGTTAAAAAATTCCTAACTGAACATGCTTTTTACACCCTGGATGAATTTGAGGATCATGCGAAACTTACAAACATGTTAGATGTAAGTTAGTAGTGTGATTTAGTGTTCATGTATTATTGTTTATTTGTTATGTTTTTGACTTGTTATGTTATATACACTTTTCCATGTAAACCTTTTTTGACAATTGTAAGTGCTTTACACCCTAAACTATGACATTTGAATAATAATAAATTTTAAATATCAGTAAATGTAGCTATTAATAATTAACGCCATGCAAGTAATTTTTCGTGATTATTTGGTGAGAGGTAAGTTTAAACTTGAGTTGGCATTTGGAATTTTAAACTTTATACTTTATATACTACGTGATGAAGAGGGTTTTTCACCTTTCATTTTAAGAACGGAATGGGCAAGCCAAGTTACTATTTTTCATTTTCTAACCAAATTGTAATTTACAAGATTATATTAGCTTAAGTAATGGGTTAGGATTTGGAACACGAACGTAATTTAAACTGGGGGTTCAAACACAACGGTGCCCACTGCAAACTAACTGCAAGGTTAATATATTATAATAGCCACGTAATTCAAGACAAATAATGTTTTCCACATGCAAAATCTGTTCTTACTACTTTATTAATACAAAGATTCTTTATCGTGTTTACTCGTACTAAGTAAATTAAAAATGACCTTATATATGTAGAACAGACAAAATGCAACCTTTTTAAAATGTCCCAGCACTATGATTAGATTAAAAATGTAACTTTGCGTTAAGTAGAAAATTATAAAGAAAATAAGATATTAAATAGTATCTCTATTAATGCGAAACAAATAGAAGCCAGTGTTTTGTTCTTTGCATATTTCTGGTGATTTTAATATAACGAATCGTACAAATTAAATGAAAAATCTCTAAATATGATTTTATCGGCTCATTAGTAGTAAATGTGAGAATTTAAAACTAAAACTCAAAGAGCATATCTTTGGAAATAAGCTGTTAAAAACTACAACATCTTAACTCATTAAACCGAATCCGCCTATGTCTGAACGGTTTCCTAATTCCTAATGTTTAAATGAAAAAACTCACGTTGAACCTGTATTTGAAGCGAATTCCCATATGAATAACGGCGATGAACCTTATCTAACAAATATATGGGTACTTCTCGGTTACGAATGCACCGGGGATCATTCCATGGCTTCGCTCCTCCATCTCATTCCAAAATAATCGTTGACAATCATAGTGAAACTTGAAACGGAAGACTTTGAAATTTGACATATGCCTGGCGTGAACGCACTCACAGGATTTAGTCTCAACTGTCGTGATAGGATGGGTACCTGGTATGGGTCTATGGGTCGTTTTACCATACATTTTGTTGCCACGGCGCTGGGCACCAGGGAACATTATGCCAAACTATGTTGGTGGAGTTTTGTGGATTGGTAGGGGGGGGGGGGCTAACTGGGTGTTATCCGACCCGAGCGGGTACGGCCACAGCTTTGCCACTGGTATTCTGCCTTAGAGGGAACTCTGCTTTCTAGTGACAGCTTCTTCTCCGGGCGTTCATTTGTTTCCGATGTTCCTATCCTTTGGTATCGTTCCCTTCCCTGTCCCCCCCCCCCTCTGTTCTTCCCCTTTT
>NW_022170509.1:19903756-19957361 GCF_008802855.1 Photinus pyralis
ACTTTATCTCTATAATTAAGAGTTTTATGAGAAAATATCTTCAACTTAACGTGGCATAAATACCCTTACGCTGCACCCTTACCAAAGGGGATGCATAATAATTCGACTTTCAATATTTTTCGATATTTGAATCACTGTGAGATTTTAGGGCTTTCTAATATACGTTTGAAACAAAAATTATCTCACTTCAGTTCAGCTTCATCCTTCATATCCTTCATCCCCCCCCCCTCCCCTCAACCGCGGTAGGAATAGATATTTAAGAGGAATAGAAAATATTATGTAATAAGCGTTGTATTCTCTGACTAACTTCACAATCGCCACAAGAGCGTTTAAATATCTATACCTTCCGCGCGCGGGGGGGAGAGGGGGAGGGGGTGAAACTGAACTGAAGTGAGACAATTTTTTCATTTCAAAAGTATATTAGAAAGGGCTATAATCTCACAGTAATTCAAATATCCTCACTAGCAAGGGTTGCAAGTTTCATTATTATGCATCCCCTTTGGTAAGGGTGCAGGGTAGAGGGATTTATACCACGATAAATTCAAGATATTTCCTCATAAAATCTTAATTATAGTGTAAAAGTATGAAATTTGATTAAAACACCTACATAGAAATTTCAGAATTCTTAAAAATATAACCAACTCTCAAGCTCTATATCTTTTTTAATAAACATTTCACAAAAAAAGTAGGGTGTATCAAAGTTGTGTAGAATTTTATGGTCTACAATTTTTAATAACAATATTTTTTCTAAAGTGAACTATTAAAAAGATATGATAGAAAATCTAAGAAACCAACCAAATTTCAGGGGTTTTGGGGGTGGTACGGGGGAAGCACAAGGGGTGGGAGGTCGAAAACTTAGATTCTTAACCACCAGATGACTGTCTACGACATGCAAAAGAAATTGGAACTACTTCTCATTTTGCATGCGAAAACCCTCTATTCCCTGGACTATAAATGAACTAATAGAAATAGAAACCATAGAAACCAAGACAGTTTAGGTTTTGATCATAAAAGGCGCTCTCAAGCGATGAGTTTACAGAACTTGCATAAAATTTAAATTATTATTTGAAAAATTTAATATTTATCGCTGCAGAAGAAAGTTGTTACAATCTCAGAAGTTACAAAGGGATTACATAAATAACTAATTCGCTTTGCATTCATCAGAATTACTGCCTCCCAAGCCGATTGTCATTGTCGTCGAATGAAATGACTATCGGGTTCTATTATCGTTTCCATTATTACATCTAATTTTCGCATATAAATAACGTTACAAATCGAAAGTGAAAGAATTTGTTATCTTTTTCAATCAAACAGCCCACATCGCTTCCATGTACTATACGCATTTAGAGGTTACGAAGAAATATTGGTGGAAATTACTCGAGAAAATTGTAAGAAATTAGTTCTAATTTTCTGTACCGACATCAGTTACACCAGATGCTGCTTCCATTTCCGATAACCTTTTATTAGATTGCTTATATCAATAAACAGAGCATTTCTGTTTTTGTTAGGTTCCGTTGTTCGTTTCGATAAAGTTACATTTTGCTAACTTCTCAAAAAGCGTTTGCGGCTCTGCGTAATTGGTTGTAATTTCTCTTCAGTTTTACATAAATAATTCCATTTTAACTTCTACTACGTAAGTCTCAACAAAATATTGAATTTCAAGTGCTTACTTCCACATCTTTGATTCGATTACGGCGAGAGAGAGCGTCTCTATTAGGAAACGCGTCCGTCATAATTAAAAAGTGTGCAAAATAAGCCACATTGACAGGGAGTGAAAACGAGCGCGCTACTATTACGTTATATAGGTATATCTTCTATTTCAACAGTTCAAAAAAGTGCTTCGGTGTCTAGTCCCTTTTCTATATAGACTACATGATGAACTTCATCAGACTTAGCATTGTGTTTGAATATTACCCTAAAATGAAAACGACTTTGTGCTAGATGCTTTGATAATGACCGTTACAATTTAAAACTGACAGTCAAGTGAAACGACGTCGTCTTCTTAGTGACGTCAATGTCGTAAAAAGTTGTATACTTCGATAGAAGAAAAAAACGGATCTTGTCGTGTTTCGAAAGCACAAATCATATTTCCCAATCCATATATTTTATCAAAACAACTTTGGATATTCTTTTCCGGAAACACGTAAATTTATTATCCTGTGAAGAGGTTACAACTCCTGCAACGGAAGTTGAAGTACAAGGGGGTTGATTAATCCTTCTTTGAATTGAATGATTGAACTCACTAATGCGAACTTGCATCTTTTCTGCAAAACATTTAAATAGTGAAAATTTTTCGTTTCTTAAATATTCTTTTGGCGCCTGGTTTTTCGGACTTGCATAAAAATTATTACGAAACTGAATATAAAATAGATCCAATTACACTTCTCTTACATGTTTCCTATTTATAACTTTTACTACGAAGCTCAACCAAAATAAATCTAATTGTTTATCAAAATATACCTTATAGCTAATCAAGTTGAACCTATTTACATGGATATTTTCTCTCTTTAATCAACCCAACTTTAAACTAATTATTTAGCAAATTCAATTTCAACTAGTTCATTTTTTAAATTTTGCTTTTATTTTTGAGTGGGCGGGGTTTAAGCCAAGGCTGCTCTACCAACCCAACCCACTATACATTTACAAATATCCATGCCCGAACTCGGATTCGAACCAGGCAATAATAAATGACAAAATCTATCTCATACAAACGGTTTCTATTGGCCCATAGACTGGTATCTTTAAGAAAAACAATCCCAGGTTGAGGCACGTAAACTAATTAAACTTCTTTACGCCAAAAGACCCACATATTGGAGCCAACGACTTCGGAACTCGGAATTCAATGACGCATAAAAAGGGATCGCTAAATTTTAACCGGTAACTACGGAATATTCATACAAGAAACTTATAACGACGGTAAATTAAATTCTTTTGCGACCGTAAGAATAGACTCAAAGAGAATTGGACGGATTGGGAGACAGTTGCGGAAATAAAAGCATAAATTAAAATTATAACATTACGCGCTTTCCGAGGGGGGCACTGGTTTTATCCTCCATGGTGCTCTAATGAAAGGTCTCAACGAAAGGAATTAACCACAATAGAGTCCTCTTCCTTGACCCCTTATCTTGATCGGATATAATCCCTTATACCTCAAAACCAGATTATCGAAGGAGAGTACTCACAAAGGGCCATTGAGACGTGTGGAAGAAACGTATCTATTGGTGAAGTCGAAACTTTAACAGCGAATATCTCGAAAACGGTTTGCCGGAGCAAAGTATTTATACAGGCATTGTCTGGACGGGACATTTCTATTTGTAGCTATTAGTAGCTATCGAAGCGAATATCTTGAAAACGCAGTATCGGAAGAGGATACTCATAAAGGGCAAGTGGATCGTCAATTTTTGTTGATTTTTGTTCACTCGACGTATTTCTGAACAAAACCAAAGAGTAGATAGATACCCGCTCTTTGACAAAGCATACACTTTCTGATTCAAACTAGCAAATACATAATATGAGCTTTAGTCATAACAATTAGGATTGAAATGTCTTATCAAACACTGTAACGAGGATGTTAAGATAATTAAGGCGAGAAATTCTGTGCGGGCTTTTAATTGAAAGATTCAAGATAAGCAGAATGGACACTTCAAACTAATTTAAGTCAAACATAGCCGCTCATTTTCCAATTATTATGCGTTTAACTTTAAGTTGCACTTATATCGCTGTAATCATAGAATAATATTAACGTCCTTAATTGCTTTCATAACATACTTTTGACTAATTCTTGTAAAAGTTTCGCGAAGAGATTTATGAGTTTGCTTATTACTTACGGCGCGGAATCAGTTTCAGTCCGATAAAATTGAAAGTTTGATATTTTGCAAGCAACTAATTTTCAATGTAAGTCACGTACTTCAAGTTCACAAGCGATCAATTTGAAAGTACCAGCTTTGTTGTGAAAGATAATAAGTGAAAGCTGAAGGATTATCAAACGTAACGATGCTCAGCGAAGTTTAAAATATTCAATTTGTAGAAGTGAGTAACGGCAAAATGCCCATAATCCAGGCATGGGTAGATTCAATTATTTATTATTATCCAAATCAGCCAAATTGTGTAATTCAACCAATCAATACGAAAATTTCATTATTTCGCGGAATATTTGCACGTATGTTCAGTTGAATTGGGATCCTAATGCCTGTGCCGTGTGTATGTTACGTTGTTTCCATATTTTATAAAGCTCTTCATAACACCGGCATTTTGGCAAAGTGTCACTCATGCTCCAATTTCCAATTATAAACTGTTGGCGCCATAAAATTACGATCAAAGTAGCTTGGATGCCATGCAAATAGTTGCTCTTTAGTGCTTCCTTTTCCTATTGGCCATCAATGTATAAATGCGAAATATTATATTTTGCCAATTTTTTCCATGTTCCAATTTTTCCGGTTTTTTTCCTGGAAAAAACAGGTTTTTTTTAAAGAGACAATTTCTCCGGAAATGTTGAAACACTAATTTACACGTAAACATAACTGCATTGCAATAAATTTATGACCTATTAAATAGCCAGTTGTTAGTGGCATAGTTAGAAATTCAATTTTTCCAAAAAACCTGTTGTTTTCTCAAATTTTCCGGTTTTTTACCGACCCTTTAAAACTCTA
This sequence comes from Photinus pyralis, assembly GCF_008802855.1. Classification (NCBI taxonomy): domain Eukaryota; kingdom Metazoa; phylum Arthropoda; class Insecta; order Coleoptera; family Lampyridae; genus Photinus; species Photinus pyralis. Next base: position 19,908,406 of record NW_022170509.1, read on the forward strand.
GTTGGCAATGGAAGTTTAATTGTGAACACTTATGTAACTGACAATTCGCAATTCGAACAAATTGACAGGTTTGTCTGACAAGGTGTATTGAGGTTCGTTCACGACAAGCACCTTATCACCGCCAACTATGACGCTACATTTTTTGAATCGCTCTTTATAAAATATGGTGCAAGAACCAAAATGTACATATAAAAAGTAACCATTAATCATTAACTAGACATTTCAGTGTGTAGTGTCACTTTTTGTTAGGGGTTTTCGGAAGAAAACGTAACACTTTAGTTCCTTAAATAAAGGACAAAGCACGTTGATTTAGTCCACGGAGTACAATAAATGTTAATTGTTTCTGATTTGCCAAATGAGAGGATTTTATAAAAACAATGAATGAAAATTTATGGACGTTTAGTCGTATATCTCCTAGAATTGAATACTCTCATCGGAGCTAGTAGCATTTCATAGGAGCACTAAGTGTACAACACTATAGATTTTTACACTTTGGTTTGGTTGTATCATAAGCATCGGTGTGCAAACCTACTCGCAACAATTCATTCTCTTTTCAAACAAGGATAGTCCATATATTTCAGGCATGCTTTTTTTGTATATTCCATAGGTAAAGGTAGTTCTAGAATAAAACAAGTTAAAAAAGTAATCATAAACGATTTACAAAAAGCGCATTACCACACTGAAAAATCAGTGAATCTAGTCAAATTCGTTTTCAGTCATTTAACAAAAAAAATCGTCCACAAATAAGAAAATAAGCACTGCGCAAGCCCAACCTATTCTTTGACTTGTCATTTCAATTTGATTTTATAAGAATCATCTTAGCGCATAGAATTTGTAACCACAAAAATCTGATACCTACAACTGACTACCGAACGATTCTTGAGATTTTCACGCAGCCAGCAATAATTTTGCACACGCTTAAAGGTGCCTATATACAAAATATCAAATTGCGCATGCGCAAAAATTTTTTTTGATTCGGTAGTAGTTTTACTTTTACCTAAAAAACATTGGATTGCACAAATACGAAAGCGGTTTGCGCATGCGCACATTTTTTTAATTCGCGTGCATAGTTGCTTGAGTAGGGAATATTTACTAATACAGAAAACCGGACATTCATATGTTCTTTGTAACAAAAGTGATAAAAGAACCACATTTTTGGAGGTTTGGTCAGTTTTTGGGCTACAACTTTTTGGCCCACCAGTCTACGTAACTGAAAAACAATAGATACATTTCTTATATCCTTAAGAGTATGCGTACCAATTTTCAAATCGATGCCACGTTTCTAAACAAAGTTATCGTGCACACGCACAGACAATAGACAGACAGGCAACAGATCGACAGACAGGCAATACAAAATTATTAACGATCTCGGGGATTGTTAATAAACAGCAAACGCGTAAAATTATGGTACATGAAAATAATTATTTTTTACTATAACTTTTTTAGTCATAAACAGAAAAAAATTCCTTCCTTGGTGCAAGCCTGGACACCATGATGAACCAAATAGCGAAAAAAGTAGAACAATAGCTGTTAAAATAAACATCTAGTAGCGACCGGACGGATGGACGGACTGACGGACAGACAAAGTGCCCAGAATAGCGCATTTTTTTATTTTTATGGAAATGCGCTAAAAAGGTGAGCTTAATCTATCTAAACATAGAGATATAAGAAGTCAAGCTAATATTGTAGAGCAGAGTTTTGAGCAAACAAAAAAGTAGGAAGATATGTATGTTGCTTGGTGTGGGGGAGTGGTGCGGTACTGCGGTACTAAGAGTCGCTGGTTCGAACCCTGGCTCGAGCATGGATATTTGGGTTGGAAGAGTAGCTTTGGCTGAGGGGGTCTCTCAGGCGGGGTGCCTACTTATTAATGAAGGTCAATGTAAATAAAATAATAACAATAATTAAAATATTAAAGTAAAAGAAGTGACAATATTCGGTGTGAAAAGGTAATCACCCATCAAGACCCATTTCGGGTCGGAAATCGAAAATTATAAATAAAAATCTCGAAATTGGACCATATGGATCTTTGCATGATGAGTATTAGTCCACAACCTTCATGCCCCTATATCCAAAAAATTATACCCTTTAATAAAATGCAATGAGAGCTAGTAGTTGCCATTAAAAAAACATGTGGTTCTCTTCAACAGGAATCAAAACCGGATTGGTAGCAAACTTCTTGTAATTTTGGATACCATGAAAAGCTTCTTTAAAAAAATGTTCTGAAGATATCTTCAGTGTTACAGACAACATTTCCACCCTGTACAAGTATACATAAGATAAATCTATCTTGTGAAATTATACAGTGGTATTTATTTAGAAGTAGACATATAGATCTGGCTGTCATATTAATTAATTTAAATATTGTTGCTTTGGATTCACCGAAAATAAATCTCTTACGCTCCTTAAACTGTTACCGGTAAACCCAATTGGCAATCAACTTTTTCTTCAGTTGAATACACCGCACACGAACAAAAATAAAAATACGGAAGCTAAAGTAATAATATTCAAATTAATTAATATGACAACCAGATCTTTATTTGTTTTAAGAAGTTATTGTGGTTGCATAAAATTAGGCGCCCTTCATAAGAGATTTCGCCATTTAAAAGTAGACTAATCATAAACAAGATTGGTATAGGTATCCTTCGGCAACGACACAGGTAGTGTAAGTAAAATTAGATACCTCTAAGGTGTCGTTATACTTGCAGTTACAATTCTGGAACAAATATCGAAGTTGGTTGGTTGGTAAAATTGAAGTAGAGTTTTCCATCCGGTAATGTAGAATCTCCTCTATAGCTTCGTTCTTGACCCGTTCAAATAGAGGTGGACCTTCACAAATGAATTTTTCTTGCGCAATATTAAGAAAATCCGAAGTGGAGTGTACGCTTTACAAGGAATGATCGAATCTCGTCTTCGTACAAGGTGTACGTGCGCCCCGAGAAGGATTAATGGAAACTCGGCACAACCTCGAGAGGCACCATAATTAACTATGTGAAAGAATTCTATAACACGAGAATCGGGTAAAATAACTCTACTACTACAAGAATAGACCTAGAACTGTACGGTTATTCGTTTTTCGAGTTAGATGAGAAACAGACGGACAAAACCATCACATAAGGGGAATTTTTTTTCCAAAAATTCCCCAGAAATCTTCTAAGTTTAGTGAACGAAATTCTACGGCTTTAGATTATCTGTTACAGTTTACAATATTCGTATTGTTTACATGTATTCATTTTTTGTTACATACAAACTCTCATACACTACTGGAACATGTTTATTTATTATTAGGTTTTTCCTATCGATTCAAAGTAACATGCTGACTGTATTCTTTTTTCTTATTTTCCTGTTTGTCATATTTTTCGTCGAGAATATGAAAATTTCCACGTTGAATGCTTAACGCTACTAGCACATGGCCACGTGCTAAAGCTAAAGGGTTTTTAAATCAAGAAATGGATTTTCTTTAAAAACAAGTAAAAATTAATGGATGGATAATAATATGTAATTTTATAAAGCCGACAAAGTGTCCTGTCGAATTTTGAAAAGATGCAGTCTGCTTCAGCTAGTAGAGTTAAATCTCCTTTTTAGATAAAATGAATAAAGATATCCGACTTAATAGCATTGCTGAATCTGAACAGAGCTGAAAGGTACAAGTTAGGTATACAAATGAGAAGTTTCAGTTTTATTTTGGGGATCGATTAGCACCCTTCACACTGTCGCATGAAACAATCAAAATAAATGCCACAGGTTGGTAACGTTTAAGTAAATGAGCAAATTGAGATGAAATTAACGCTCAGTTGAAAGCGATCTCTTGATTCATTTTACCTAAGGATTAAGGAAATTAATTGCGTTTAGATACAATTTTCAATTCCGCACTGTGTTATTGTTTCATTTCATTCGAGCTCTGAAATTCGATTTCAGATGCACTCCTGATTGGAGATGCGAGTTTATGCAGCAGCTGCTCCAACATCCGAATTGTCTGGAACATATTTTAACAAACTTTAGAAACATCTACCATTGGAGATCATTAGAGCTTGCTACATTTAACTTCAATGGCACAAAGTATTATACAGTTTGTTTCCCAGCTTTGATGGGGGATAATACATGTTTGCCTTCACATTAATTTGCCTACTTCGGACGCGGGTTGAAAAGAGAGTTCTCGCCTTGTTGAATATGATTTATTGCAGCAATTATGTGTGCTATTTAGGGGCAATATGTCCAAATCCCAATAAATTTATTTTACAAATAAATTTCGATTGTAACGTATGGACCAAAATAAACAGTACCTACACAACTTGCAAATTTTTTGATTTATTTAAGTTATCGAATTAGGGTTGTGAATTGTGAGGTGTTCTTGTATAAGTAATACTCGTAGTTTTAAAATTGTTTGGTCTTTCGAGTTTGTTCATCTACTCGTTAAATAGAGACAGAACTGAGCTTTTTCTCCGTTCTCGGGCCTTAATCGTTCCAGGCGTCCAAACAGAAGCGCAAAGGTACACTCCTTAATGACACACGGTATTTCGACTGTCGATACTTAATGTTAAATAGTATAGCGAATATTCTAAAACTCTTGATAGACATCGAGGCGCCATAATAAATTAGTCATCGATGATAAGAGCGAATGTGAATCATTCTTTTCTGGAAATATGACGTGTTTGTTCGAAAATATTAGGAAACCTTCGAGAACGAGGAGAGTTTGCTATATAAGCAAATCGAATTGTGCTGCCAAGTGAAATATTAAGCCCCCGCTCATGTTATGTTATAAATTGTGAGTGATAAATACTAATTTACTGTTACAATTATATTGTTAGTTAATTGTAAATAAATAAATCGCGTAATGAAATTTACGTAGTATGAGAGCAAGCAATTGTGAAAGATAATATGACGGCGCGGTAGGTAGCGGTTGTAAATTTGTATCAGATAGATTACCTGGTTTCTTTGAGATATCCTGTACTTTGTGCCTTCTAGGAATTTAGAATTATACCGAAAAATCCTTTATGTTGGCCGTGCGTTGTACCACAAATCTAATGACTTTCTAGTCTTTGTCTGTCAAAGACTTCAAAGTGGAAAGATGTGCCGAACTTACTTATCGTTCGAGGTGTGCCCTTTGAAATGATTATTTTTGTAACACGAAAAGGTGTAAATATCCTCTGTATATTTGACGAAGGAAAACAAACAAAGAACCGCGGAGCTATAAAATTTCGACTACAAATTGGTGTTTTGGAAAGTCGTTTACGCTTGTTTAGACGTACGTATCTAACGCATAATATTACTACATATTCTTGGCATTTGTAAACATAAAATATGCAACCTATTGATAATATTGGCCAAAGACGTGCAATTGCACATTTAATCACCTATACGTACTTCATCCCTCTCATGGCCTTCCCGGTATTAAGACAAGTAATATCGCAATCTTAAAGGTCGACAAGGCCCATTCTCTGTTATTGGCATGTTGGAGATATATTAAATGAATCCATGACCAACAGAACTTTTTAATGAGAAGTAGGTACTTGAACACATATAGGTACACAGATAGAGATGCATGCGGAATGCGATATTTTATTTAAAAAAATGTTCCATTTGAAGGTTGGGAGCGGGGGGGGGGGGGTCTACCTATATTCTTATATATTCTGGAATGACTCATTCGTATAGTATGCGTAACTTGATGCGTAATTCAACGCCATCTCACCCCCAAAAATCAAAATTCGAATTTAAAGAACGTTAAACATATGTCTCGCGGAGGGCCCGAAACCAAATTTTATCCGACCTGCAGTTGTTTAGTCGCCTCTTAACGACCACGCGTGCCTTCCTGGCGGTAGGGTTGTTCTTTCCCGTTTGCCCTCAAAGGGTAGAAATGTTCCTTTCATTTCAAGTTAAAAAGTACAAGTATTTTTAATTAATTGGTATAACTATCGTAACGAAAAAATCCAAACAGAAGAGATGTTTTAGTTTAAACTACTTTTGGAATCTGTGAACTGCTTGCTTCACCTTCACAGCATCATCCTTGATTTGAATTCGTTTTTGCAGTGTATAAAATGAAAAAAAAATGGTTTTCGCCTTAGAGGCGAGTAACTTTCATCGCATTAAATCCAGGAATTGATTAAATAGATCGGTATTTCCCGAAAGGTCATGTAACGGACTATGAATGTTGTACAAAAGAAAATAAATTAACCGGCATACATATTCTTATAATAAGAAACTTAGCCATCTGCGCAGTCTATCTGCGCATTGCCGCACGTATCTGAATATTTATTTTAAATAAGCGAAGTAGGCATGGGGTCACTTGGGCCTGGGAAAATTCTGAGGACCGTGGGAACTTTTTTTCCTTTGATGTATGCCGCCCACGTGGGTGGCCCTAGACCGTGGGAATTTTCCTTTGATCTATGCCGCCTGTGTGGGCGTGGTCCTAGAGCGTGGGAACTTTTTCCTTTGATGTATTCCGCCTACGTGGGTGGCCCTAGACCGTGGGAATTTTTCCTTTGATGTATGTCACCTACCTGGGAGATCCTCTACTTCTCTAACCTGACCGTTTAAGGAGAGGTCCTAACGCTCCGCCTTGATGTACGTCATACGATTGTTATGGCTTTATGAGAACTTGACGTTCACCTATAACGGGCCCGCCGCCGGCGACTAACTGGGGAAGTGCGAGCGTATTTCGTACGAGTTAAGAGCCTCTAGTAGGAGTGGGGCGTCACACACACACGCTGCGCCTGGATTAATTCTGAAAAACTTTTTTTCTTGTCCTGGGGTTCGAACCTGGGTTGTCCGATTAAGAAGCGAGCGTCCAGACCATTGGACCAACAAACCGTTCCATATACGTGTGTTAACTATATTTAAGACAAGAGCAATTCTTTGGTACATATTTATTTTGATTTATATGTACAAAGGTCGTGTACGCGGTCATTTACGAAAACCTCAATAAGATGAAAGCTTTGGAGATTTATTATTATACTTTTGTTACAAAATCTGTTACATAGGGTGATTATACATTACATAGGTATTTTACAAAATATGAGCAGCGTAAAAATGATCACAAGTAGTTACTTTATTGTGACATTATCTACCCTTAAGTTTTTAAACCCATAAGGGCGTGAAGAACAAGAACCGGCAGGCATAAATTACATGTGTTATTAATAGAATAAAAGCAAAAGTTATCTGTTCTCAGTTACCTCATTGTAGAAAAAAGCATGCTTTAAGAAAAGTTAAATTTGACTGCAAGTAATAATTTGATGTTCTAATTATTTTAAAAAAAATAGCGAATACATGCATACACAAAAATTAGGTACTAAGCGTAGAAAAATTACGTACTAATCGGTAACCTTTTACAATTGTACAAAATCGCGCTTCTAGAATTTATATGTGCTATAAATAGCCTCGCGGTAAGGAATATCCGCGAAGTCGTCGAAATGGGGCTTGCCCCTACAGATTGCATGTGTCGGGAGACACCTTTTCCAAAAAAAAAAGATAAAAAGGATAAAGTTGGCTTTTCTATAAATGCAATTTTCTCCTCTACACAACGAATGACATTAAAGGTGCAAACTATATTAGTTACATAGGGAAAAACAGCTTTATTGCATCTAAAGGCGTTAAAACGTGTTTTTTCAAAATAACTCCTAAACGGCACGAGATATCGAAAAAATAAATCGAAAATCACCCCCGCACTCCCCCAGGTCGAATTTTACCGATTTGAACATGATTTGAGAAAAAAAATTCCAAAATTTCGGAAAATTGCCGAGACGGTTTTGTAGGTGTTTAAGGTGGAAGTGTGTTACTTAGTATAATAAAAACGATCTTATTAACGAACTGTATTGTCAAATATGGATTTTTGGGACTCAACGAGTCGAGATCGAAAAAGTGAATTGGAAATCATCCGCGTAATCACACTTCCATGGATCTCGACGAAAAGAACACAAATGGGACTGTAATAATTTCGCTAAATAGTTGATAGGTCTTACGCGGCTTATACTTTATAAATAGGTCTCTTTTGTACAAATAGTTTAAGTTAATCTCGCGCCCTGAAATTACATTAGACCTTGAAACACTATTTTCAAAATATATTTATAAGTTATTAATAGAACTATGGAAAAAGGAAGTCAGGCTCGCCTTGTGCTCTCTTGGTCTAATTTCGGAGAAACGCGTAACAAATTGACGAAATGGTTATTTGCGCCGTCATACTGGTAATCGACATAGATTACCAGCTTATATCGTTATGGCACCTGCTTTCAACTTAAGCCCAAAATTAGGAGTTTTCTAAATATGCAAATATTCATACCTATAACTTTAACCACGCCTGCGCAGTTGTGTAGACGACAAGTAACACGTTCAAATTGCATTTAGACTTCCGGTGATACGGAATGTGCAAAAATGACGGCTTTTAAGTTATGAATAAATAATAAAATTGAAAGGCTAAATTATACAACATGTTATAAGAGGTTTTCGAAAAAAGGGTGGACCCTAAACATTAATAATGTCATTTAATCTAGATTTACTTACCTTAATCTGCTCCATAGTACTCTATGCGATAATTCGTCCAACTTCGCGTTTGTGGTTGTTCACTGGCCACGACTGGGTGAAGACTGCTTGGTTTAAGGTTGTGCGCTTTAAGATGGCGCATGCGCACACTTCAAGATCAGACGGTACTATACAAACACCATTCAATGTCCAAAGGTTATATCGACCGGCCAAAGTCCATTACTCACGGTCCAAAGGTTAGTGTAAGTCCAAAAATTGCTCCGATCTACAATCCGGTTGTGCGCTTCAAGATGGCGTCTGCACACACTTACAACTTTAAGGGCAGACAATAATAAAACTCCAACATTTTGTCTGTATTATACCTTTAGTTTTGCTAAAACCGCTTCATTAATACTTTCACGATTATGAGCAGGGTCCACCTTTTTCGATGACCCTGCATATTGACGAAATTGTTATTTGCGCTGTCATAATAGTAACCAGCACAGATTACGGATGATTAGTTGGTGTAAGTTTAATGTTTCAACCTACGTGTTTGTAGCTGATTGAAAATAAATATTATTATTAATAGCGTCCGAAAGGTTTAAGATATTAGAAAGCAATTGAGAGTATAACTTCTTTCAGAGGTTGAGGGAGAACTTTGTATAAAATTCAACTTGCAGTACTTGAAAACATGAAAATGTCATCGGCCTGTACTGTATAACTGAGCAAACTGATAAAACAAGGTTTTAATTGGAGATTGGACTGTTCGCACCACTATCACGAACAACTCTGATTGAACGGTGGCTTCAACGGTTGTCTATCTATTTGTGTGGGTGGGTTGTAACAATCGAACCACGAAACAAATGTTTTAATATTAATTATACCCAGAAAATAACTGTTTACCTAATTACTTTTTATGTTAAAAGCAGAGGTAGGTAGTTAACTGCTCCATATAAACCAAAATCATAAATTGTTGAAGAATCCGAGGATCTTTAATTTAGTACTTGACGTAAGTACCTACATTAAACATAACATTTTTCTTTCCCTCAACTGAAATTTAACTGACGCATTGACATTAGAAAATACCTTACTTGTTTCTACAAAGTAATCACTGAATTATTCTCCTCTAATTAGTTATAATGGTAAATAGTTCAAATTTTGCCAGTTTGATCATTATTGCCAGAGTGAGGAAAACACAGCAAATATGAATTAAGGATGAATCTGCAACGAAAAATTTTAGTGAGAGTAAATGAATACCTTGGGTTTAGTAGTAGTAAATAAATAAATTTCCCACGTAACTTCCATCGCGCCGAAGTTAATTTATATGTGTTAACTAGCGAAATGTACAGTGTACATACCTCATCTATCTACCTACTTTATTTGTAAGTAAAATAACACAGCTCCGGACGTAGCAACAATTTGGGAAAACGGGCATTGATATTATCTATAGAAGTCGTCTTCTTTTAGGAGATGTTTTTTTTTCCATAATAATTGGTGTTCTCAAGCAATTCGCAGTATATGAAATTAGACATGAGTTACTTACAGTTCCATATAAAGTGCGTATGTACCCGTTTAAAACGTATCCGAATTCTCGCGCATTTGTACAGAGACCAAAATAACGTAATTTTAATCGATGTATGATCACTTGAAGGTTCACTCGTTAAATTATCACGAAGCACGGGCGCATTCCAGGTATCGATGGAAGGGACTGATGGAGCGTTCCTTTATTAACACGTAATTCAAAAAAAAGCAAACGTTGTCGTTTTTCATGACTGCCAGTGGAATGTTCAGTGAACAAACTTAGTACACGTATTACGAGGTATGTCAAAATTTAGCAGAAATTACCTAAAGAGATAAGCTAGTGCCACAGCGAAATCTTCCAAAAATGTATTGACAGGTAATTTATGGGATATCCTATACCTTAAATAGGTACCTATATTATCTGTGTGGGGCAATTTGTATCCGGCACGCTTAAGTAAATAAACTTGTACCCTGCGTCGAAAGGTAAGGAGAAATGCACATTTTCTCGGTTTTGCACTTTTAAAGATACGTTTACCTACATACACAAAAAAAAAATGACAACAATGAAAGAGGAATCCGCTAAACAATTGAAAGCTTGCAATCCACACTTACCAATATTTGGGGGGAAGAAATGGGTCGATGAATTGTGGTCTATGACGAGCCTGTGATATCACACCTACAGCCTCCGCAAAATCCAAACGGGAGTTCACATCCCCGACTATTAAACTGGCCTATTTCCTATTTCTTTTTCATTTTAAGTATACAGATTCGTACATATCCACTACGTTGAGCACGAGCACCGGGATGTATCCGATGGAATCTTCCTGTGTGGGATCTGCGACTTGTTCTCATTTAATCATGCAACTGGTTGTTAACCAACATTATTTAAAAGGGCGAGGTGTGGATGTTTCTTTGAAGTTAGTTTGTGTAAGTAGAACTCTTAACTATACGGCCAAATAGGTTAAAACTTAAAAGGTGAGCTACAAACCGCAAACCACTATTACGAATCGCTAAGAAAATAGAACATCATCGGATGAAGTAGCATAAAAGTATTTGTTTTAGAAAATTTTGAAAACCAAACAACCTCGGACATAGCGCTACATTAGTACTTACCTATACATTGATGCCGCTACAACACGTCTTAATTTACATTACGATATTACGAGTACATACGCCATATTACCAATATATGGGTTATGTCATTCTACGTTGGTTACCTATATCAAAGTATTAGTGAATTTAGCCAACTTAAATTACCTCTTAACAAATGGCAAACAAAATTTATTTAGACGAGTGAGATATTGTTAATTAGAAATACTTACTCAAACGTCAAAAAACAAAAAAAAAGAAAGAAAAACGGTGTTAGAAAATTGATACAATAATTTTTGGAGGTGTTTAAGAAATGTATGTGACATAATGTATATACAGAATTATTTTTGAAAAAGAACGATATCATCGTTAGAACCCCACCACCCTCATCAATTTGAGTGCATCGACATTTTACATCAATGATATGAACGTATGTATTTAATTTTGCGCTTTCGTACCGAATAAAGCTTCATTTATTACACCGCTTGTATGTAAGCTCGATTGTTAATTAGAAAACCGGATTACAATAAAATAAGTAGGTACCTACCAAATTTCCAGATTTCGAGTGACATTGGTCTCTATCTGTTATTTAAGTTCCATAAACTTCGGTCTAAAGTTTCTAATGATTTAGTGTGTCCCGTGTAACATAGGAAAATGTTTACGTATATTGTATTGTATTCTTTTAAAAAACCTCTCTATCTGTAAGCAAGAACACTATAGACTTAGTTACAAGAGTTTCTTATGAGCCTGCTTTCATACCTTTTGTTGACATTCCAGAACAGTAGATCTGTAGTGCTATCATCAAACCTCCAGTACCCAGTACTACGATTAAAAAAACATCACTAGCGACGTTAATAGCATCACTAACAGTTTTATTTGCAATCGGTAGCAAACACAGAACTATTTTACGTATTATGCAGATAAGGGGGAGAACAAAAAAAAAAGAACAATATTGCTATAGGAGTGAGAAGATCTTGTGGTTAAATAAGTTTGGCGTAAATATTTTTGTACTTATTTTGTTGTTTCAATGAAGAATGAAGCTTTTTATTAGAAATAATTTAAGGTAAAATTCGAGAACGTGTTAACTATCAAGCTTAAGATATCAGATATAAGAATATGAGAAAATCACTTTTACAACTGCCAAAGAAAAGAAACTACTCACACAAATCTACAGCAGCTAATTCAGTATGATTAAATAGGTGTGTACCTACAATGAGAATATAGAAGTGAGCAAAATCACTATTTACTCTCGAGCTCTACATTTGAACACACGATAATTAATGATTGTGGAATAAATATTCAATCAGACCGACCATTACTTTTTAAGTTCAAAAACGCATAAAAGTGATAAAATTCGATAATATTGTAATAAAAGACCTCGCAATCGCAATGGTAGTTAACGCACGAAAATAGTTATTTGTACAACTAGTTTTGAAAGTTTTCATGAATTTGCAGTTTGATTAATGAGAGTCATGAAAAAAAGACACGTTCAAAATGTGTTGAACACGAAATTTTGTTGTACAGTGATCCTTAATAACACATAATTGAATATAATTGACGTTCGCGATTTACTGTCACTCAAAAATTGATGCTACTGTTCATAGATAGGACTAGCGGCCTGGAAACGCATAGTATAAATCGTGGAAAAAGTAACACTTTCCATACGACTTTTCGTTAAAAAAGTTCGGTAATTTGATAATATGCAAAAATAGGTATTTTATGCTACGGAAATAGAATTTAGAATAAATCTGCATTCGCTGTTAGCGAGCGTAACTGTCGTACACCCTCAATAAAGGTACCCTCATTGCTAAATCTCACGATTTTAAAGACATTCAATGATTAGACCGATAATAATTCACGAAATCCATGATTAAATTAAAGACCGAAACCTGACCTTTTTACAACGCTTGGATGAAGAAATTTTGAAATGAGTAAATTATTAGGATATATGTAATCAGTAATCACCATCCATAAATTAACTTAATCTACCCGAAACTTTAATTTAGACGGACAAAAGAAATTAATAAACGTTACATATCTTGGAAATCGATTGTTTAATTGTCCCTTTACGTAAGTATTTATTCAACGTAGAAACTACCGTTTTGAACTATATTGACAATCATGGATGCCTCAATATGCTCAGAAAAATAGTTTACGTGAATTAATAATTTCAAATCATTCCTTTACGGTGTATTTATATATTAAGCGATCTTGTTACTTGTTTAAAATAAGTCTAAAAATTCAAAAATTTAAGCCAATTTAAATTATAATAAACCACGTAGTGTAAGGCATTAAAACGATACATTTAAGCCAAAAAAAATTTAATTTTGAGCAAAAATGTGGGGGTGATTAGATAAAAATTTCATCATGTTACACCCTTATCTAACTTCTAACAATCTGAGGGTTACGTGCTGGTGCACTTCTACTTCTGTTTAAGGAATAAAGTAGTGATGGGGGAAAATTTAGTGCCAGTTTTGTTGAAGATCTCGAGCTCTTACATACTAAACAGAAACGGATTAACTGGCGATTTCTAAACAGCTTTCCTTGTATTAAGGAATAAAGCGGGAATGTGTGAAATTTGCGCAAGTCTATTGATTAGCATTGAGCAGGTCGTGCGCTTTCCGAATGAAGTGAGTGAAAGACAGAGAAAGCATTCGGAAAGAAAGAGATGGCTTCTCCGCGCTCGAATTAGAAAAAAACACATTTTATATCAGTGCCCGTTTATCTGAAACAGCCTGTTCATGTGTGTGTTGTTTAGTGAGGTCAATATAAAAGGCCCGTTATAGGTTAGGTTGGAATGGGCGCGCAATCGTAAAATTTCTAAATAATAAGCGTCGTTACATGCGTATAATACCATCACGGGCGATGTGCGATAAATTTAGATTCGAATTAACAAAACCCTTGCGCACTGTTAAGTAAGTACCATATCGACCGTGTCCGCGAGTTTTCCTAAATCCTGATGCGACACCAATTGTCTTCTTTTCTGCTCGACTAACCAGTAACTTCAAACCCATACAAAACATAAGCATTTCCAATGCTAAAAAAGGAAACCACTTGCTAGATGGCACAACATGGAAAAATGTGTTAGCTGTGTCATCAAACAGGCCGCGTGCGCTAAAGCTACGCTACACTTTGGAACTAACTATAACGCTTGCGATATTGTTAAAGTATGCAACTAACTCGTCTGCTGATAAGTCATATTTATAGACCATATTAGTATTTAAAGATTCATACGAAGCATTGGAATTTTGAATGAACTGTGATAATCTGTGAATTGTGATATTAGTATGTATGTAAATGTTGCTTAGTTTTTGTTTGTCTTGTTCGTCTACATCTTTGTAAAAGCTCTTCATGATATAAAGCAATAAATAGGGAGATAGGCAAATGGCCTCAGCAGCCGAAGTCTTAGTTGAGGTTTTAGTCGGTATTCCCAGCAAGTGGGAGAGCCCCACACTACTCTGGAACTTCCTTCTAGAGTGTGCATAAGGAGCATTTCCCCACCTATACAAAAAAATAACAAAAACTATCATAACTGGTATCACACTGTTTATTACTCGAATCAATACATCTAGTTCGGTCTTTTACCTCATCTGCAGTTTGAGGCAATGCTATCTTTTAATTCAAAGCAATGGCACCTTTTCGCTTCATTCAAGGCAATTCGATGGGTATTGATGACATCAATTTCGAGATGATTTTTCTCTGAAATTTTCTTATGAAATGTGTGGTTTTGTTTATATCAGTGGAAAATTTGTAGTTTTGACTACCCAGGAGTATAATTTGTTTAGGGGGGGGGGGGGGCATTTGAAATATTAAAAAAATATTACATTTTGCGAAGGTCAATCAAAAGTTTTATTTTTTCTATACCTAAAAAAATTATGTCATTGGGGAAGAGGTCTTAACCTGTGCTTCAGTCCAAATATGAGCCGCCTGTGCGATTTAGTATCTTTCAAAAAAAAATTCAAATAACTGTCAAATTTTGCCCAAAAAAGGGAATAACAGCGAAATCGTTAAAGTTAGGGGTATAACATGTTGCATAAAAATAAGTACTCTCCAAATCAAAAATAAAATATGGGGTGTTCCATTTAAAAAAAATGCAAGTTTGATACGCCACTGGAATACAGCACGCCCCTCGTGATCAAAAATATTTTAGAAACATGCTGGCGGTAATTGTGTACAATTTTGCTCTAAGACTTTTTTCGTAAAATTTTTGGTAAATGACTGATGATTCGAGGGATCTTAGGTGCTACACCCTGTATACAATAAGAAAGATAAAAGCAAAATACATGAAGTGCTAAATCACTTGATCCTAGTCAACAAAGGATTTGTATACCCTGCACTGAAATCTGATATACATACATCGACAATGTAAATTAAATTCATGATCAATTAACTTATACGACGGCTGACTCTTGGTATCATCCATTCATCCATTGCTGTGCAGGTGTATCATGAGTCTTTAGAGATAACGGTTGCATTGGGTGTATTTCTGAAATCTGCAGGAACTTCCTTAAGATTTCATGTCTTCCGAATTCGTAATGGTTTTCTTTGTTCCATTTAAAAGCACTCCTTTTATCTTCCCATTACTCGTCCAATGTTTGGTTTTATCCAATTGAAGAAGGTATAATCGAGTTGTGGTTAAGTTCTGATCTCACTTACCTGATATCGCGTTTATTTGCATAAACTTCCTGCTGTAACTTGTGAATATGACTATGATTAAGCGTGGTCCATTGTTGTCTGTTCTCTCATCGCTGTGGCAACGATCTATCCAACTTTTTTCAATATCTAAATGAAGGAACTTTTTGACAACGTCAATTATTAATTCGGTGGTGTCTTCCTTTTGGTTCAATATATGAGATTCTTCAATTCCGAAAAAACGTAAATTATTACGGAGGATGTATTGCTCCAATTCATCCACACGGTGCGTTAAGGAATGCGATATTGGCGGTATCTTCGGCGACTTTCGCTTCCACATCTTAAGCCAATTTCAGGGCTCTTGCCATTTTTCCTGGATAGTTTGTTACAATTGGTTAAATCTTTGTTGGTTAAATGTTTGTTTTCTAAACACAAAAATTATAATGCGCTTTATATGTTATAGATTTATAGATTTATTAATAAAAGGTTGTTTATTGTTATAGGAAGAACAAGAGCGGGGTCTGACCATAGTCCATATTGGGAGCAGCCTTTCAGTCAACCATATTTTGACAACTCCACCAGGCGAGAAGTAACCACGACTGTTGGCCAAACTGCTCATTTACATTGTCGGGTTCGCAATTTAGGCGATAGAGCTGTAAGTATACTGCTAAAAATATTAAATGAGAAAATAAGCATAACAGGAAGCTTTTTTATTTTTTGTACTTGTACTCACCACCCAGAATGACTTCAAAAATGATCTAGTAATAATATAAGGCAAACAAATTGTCTTTAGTAGATAACAAAAAATAAATAAACTAAATGGAATAGTACGACCTACTAGGTAAAAACAAATTGGATTTAAAATTAACGGGACTCAAATTTATTATAAATCCAAAAATTAAGTGTATGAGAAGTCATATATGAGTAAGATATCCTATGCTTAGAAGTCTATGTTTAGGTATATTATATTTAAAATTTCTATTGACTATTGACACTGCCTTGATCGTACGATTTACTATCAATTTGGTTAAATATCTTGGACAGTCGTTCATTGTCAGCTTCCGTAGAACAGTTGACCTAATTTTAACTAACAGTGCCCATAAGTATCCTAGCTGGTTTAATATAAACATTATTAAGAAAATCAAACAGAAAAATAAGTTTTGCCTACGAGACCAATCGGAACACTTCATTGAAGCCAGAAAAGAACTTAAAACAATGATCCTCATTGCTCATAAGAGGTACATTAATCGAAGTGAAATGGATCTGCGGAAGAATTCCAATAAATTCTGGAACTACATCAAGTCGTTGAGGGAGAAGAGAATAGTCAACTACCTGAAGTTTTGCTATGCTGCGTCGCGCTAGGCACCACCCGCTATAAACAAGAAGTGGCCATACAGGAAATTAAAGCGAGGGAAAACATATCCTATATTGAAGCAAAGAAGGTAGTCAGGCCAACTACAATTGGAAATATGTCTTATAGCAAGACTGTATTATCTGTAAGGAATGTAATAGAAGTCAAAGAATTAGCAAAAGAACTTCTACCATGTTTGGTAGACACATTAAAAGCTGTATTTGTTACTAAAAAAGACAAACAAAGGACACAATACAAATTTGAACATGAAAAAGAGCAAACGAATTAATTATACAAATTCTTTAAATTCCATGTTATTAATACCTGTCTTCTTGTCCCTGCTTTGACCGTTTTATATCCATATATATAATATACAAATGGAGCCCAGAAGTGAAAAAATTGAATTGTAATGGTTTGATTCATCATTACGGACAATCTTAAGCGCCTACTTGTGATAATGACCCACTTTGTGTAGCGATATATAAAACTCACCCTAAGCCACTGAAACCCTATTCATTGAGAGGCTATAAACTCCTAAGGAGAGATCTTGCCGGTGGCCAAAGGGCACATGGATTAGTCGCTATACTTGTGTTCCCTGTATTTCCCTGACCAACAATGGGACTTCCTAAACCGTTTTTGTTACTGGGATATTTCAATAGTCCTCATACTTTGTGGGGATCTACTCATCGAGACATAGAAGGAGAAGAGATAGTTACCATTCTCAATGATGAGGCCCTACTGATACCAAATGATGGTTCGCCAACACATCTTGTGGCACAGACAGGTAATTTCTCCGCTATACGCTATACACCATTGCTACCCCACAACTGAAATTTCCCAGCAATATATACAAATGGATGTAAAACGATAACAGATACTGGGAGCGCCATCCATACATACGGAAAAACATATTTTTTATTTACGGTCGAACTTTAAGGAATCTGGCAAGCGTTATTGATGTGCTCTCACGGCGATGGACACAAATATATTATATGTTCGGATTCATTGAGTGCCATCAAACGAATTTCAAACATAAAGCATAAAAAAGATCCACTGATTAACAACATAAGAACCATACAACACAAATTACAAGAAAGGCACATTAGAATAGTTTTCATCTGGATACCAGGACACGTTGGAATCGCTGGTAACGTGGTAGTCGACAAAGCAGCACAGGAAGCGTCGAGAGATACTTACCTTAATGACATCTCCGTAAGACCAGACGACGAAAAAAAAAACAACTTACAACAGATTCACCCATTAAAATTACACGTCTTAGCACAAGTAAACGACACAAAACGCCTTCCACTCTGAAACAAACCATATTATCACAAGTGACACATATTCGTATTCAACCCAAACGCAAAAACCTAAACATCACTGACTCACAACATGTGTCATGTATTTTTAAATTCCTATAACGACGTGTTTTGGTACACTATTAAATACTTTAATACGTAAGTATGAAGGGGAGTTTTCGAGTCGTGTAAGATGATATTTAGGAAGTCCTTAATTGACCACCGAGCCTTGGGGAGTAGTACATCTGAAGATTTTGTAAGATGATAGTATAGTGTGATTGCTTTCACTAGAGAGCGATGCGGTCAATAAAATAAAAATAATTATGAATTACAATTTACAAGTTTACAACATTAACGTTATGATCTTATTTCCCTCGTTAGAAACATAATTGGTTTGATCTCGTCCTATAATTTGTGCAGCTCTTTCTCGATATTGACAACCCCCTAAAATTAAATAAACAGATAGTATTAATTGCCTTAGTATCCGCAAATCACGCAGTTGCTTTATGCCACTTGATATACGTCATTTGCAAAGTTTTGTAACGACAAACTCAAAACGGATATTGGATTTTGTTGACAAGAAAACTTGATGGAAATTTTATTTAGCACCCCCCTCAATCCGTGCAAATGCTGACATGTATTAATACAAATGGTGTATTTTATGATCCAAAATCTTCTTAGTCTCTTGCATAAAGTTTTATCAACAGCTTCTTTGCATAGCCAGGTGCTTACGTAGTATAAGCAGGTAAAATATGTATTAATTAAAAATATGTAGTGGGCAATTACATATTCACCTTTAAATAATGTTAACCACAGTATGGTTCTAAATTGCCAGCTTTCTATTTAATACTGTTAAGATTGAAGGTTGTAACGTACTCTAATTTATTGAAAATATATTTATCAGATAGTTTCTAACAACTTTACTTGAACCATTGAATTTGATAGTAGAGAACGGAATTTGCTACAAAAAAAGTCTGCGAGAGCATAATGTCTATGTTTACCCGTTTTTTTAATAATAGCCATGTTAATGAGTGGATTTATTTCCGTCAGTGCCGGATTAACCTTGTCAGGGGCTCTAGGCAATGCAACTCTCTGGGCCCCCTTTCCTTCACTTCACCCATTTCTTACTTTTTAAAATACATTTTTTCTGTCACAATGCCGGTGTTTATTAAAAGCTCTCACGGTCAAGCTGTTTGATATAATAGGTATGAAATTTAAAACACTTCCATTTGAAATTATTTCACATATTTTGTTGACACATGGTTTTTAAGTCTTGAACTTTTTAAACGGCAAGCATTTTTTCTTCTCTTTCTTACTACCTTATTCATTGTATGGTGTAATTTAGAGAATGCAGAAAAATTAGAAAAACCTCGTCATATGCTTGGCTGACTACTCAGTTTAAATTAACAGAACGTCAATTTCAAATCTTCAAATAAAATTTTATTTTGATGGGTGCATGAGGACTTTGTCGACGCGGAGCCCATAGGCAGTTGCCTACTCTGTCTAATGGTTAATCCGGACTAATATCCGTGCCGATGTCTGTAATACATTTGCAGTTGAGTTATAATTACAATTAGTAAAAGGTTGTGATCAAATGGCATGTCTTGTAAGTAAGTATGGACGTTGGTACCTCTTAAAATTTATTGATTGCAAAAATCTTTGGGAGTCTAGTATGCACTTTTGAATTATTTGCAATCATTTCAGTATATTCAAGCTTGCAATTTCAGAGCGTTACAAATGCAGCAAAAGATGTATTCACTATTATACGAGATAAAATTGTATGTAAATTGGACCTATTTTTCACGTATTGATTTTAGACAGATAATAATAAAGAGTGGAACAAAATGTCGACGCATTAGTAAGGTGTTAATGCATACAAAAATAAAGAGACCAATAAGTAATAAAAATGCTTATTGCCGAAATTCAAACTAAAACTCTCTTCTGTTTAATAGACACTCAAAAGTAACGGCATCATTCGATCGATTTAATTTTGTTTTCACCTCCATGTTCCCAAAAATCCGCACCGTAAAATGTAAACCGCCAGTTTATCTACAACCGAAACCGCATATAATGTATATTATAATTTATAGTAGACGCCTAGACGGCTTCCTTTAACGTCGTTTAAAGTTATGCTCAAACGATTACCAAATTGAACGGTAGATTGTATGAAACATTTTAGAAACGATAATCTGATGATCGTTTCTAAATTATAAGGATATACCCCTGTTCCAATTCCAGTCACGCCTTACTGCAAAGGGATATTTTATATCATCAGAAGTATTGCACCTTAATGAAAATAGTAAGCGCATAAAATTGTCAAACATTATGTTAAACCCAATTCCCAAATGGTGGGGGAACGCGGATTACTGGTTATTACGATTCAATTAATTGCGGTAGATGAGCAGAGGGTCAGTTTGGTGCAATAAATATATTTTCGCTTACCTAAACTTTAGATCTCACCGTTGAACGGTAACACAAAAAAGACATAGGTTGTTTAAATTGATTGTATTTTGGGTTTAATCGCAATGTTTCGGTATTAATTTTTTTTTCTTTTCATATTCTTTAACACCTTTTTTTCGAATAATGGAATCACAACACAGAACGCTTAAAAATCGAGAAAATATGTTTCTTTTTCGTATTTATGTGAAAAGACCTTTATTGTAGCAACGGGAAATATTCAAATTCTTTTATATTTGTTCATTGTGGTGTTCATCTTTCTTGCGGTTTCCGTTGTTTGGATTATAAAAAGTAATTCTAAATTATTGATTGTGTGCGCAGTAATAATTGCAAACTATAGATGTATCGGGAAAAAATCGAGTGCTTTTGTTACATTGGGAATAACGTTAATGTGTCTGAGAGTGTAACATTATTGAATTTCATCTGCAACTGTCAGACCAAGTGTATGTTTTCAGGTGTCCTGGATTCGTAAACGAGACCTTCACATCCTTACCGTGGGGATTCTTACATATACCAACGATCAGCGATTTCAGTCCCTTCATACCGATGGATCAGATGAATGGACTCTAAAAGTGACATCTCCCCAAACCCGCGACTCTGGAATATACGAATGTCAGGTCAGCACCGAACCAAAAATTAGCCAAGCGTACAAACTAAACGTTGTTGGTAAGTAAAATTTCATATGCTTGCCGTGTATTTAATACCTACGTAACAATATTGTGTTACTCCGAATCACGGTATGCGTTTAACACAATAAATAATCGGTCGGAACTCTGTCACTGGTACAGCACGATCGATACTAAATTGCAATTTTTCGACTTTACTCGAGTTGAATGTAATTTACACCCACATTAGCAAAATATAGGTACTCTAAACTAAATCCATAGTGATGATCCCAAACTTTTTAATTCTTTACTTATATACATATTATACAGGCTGTTTAACGCAAACTGTTACCTAAAAGTATACAGGCTTTTATTGATGAATTAAATCTGAAAATGTTTACACCAGCACAGTTTTTCATAATCTGTCGAAAAAAAAATTATCATGATCGTTTCACTTCTGGTTTTACCGGATGTCCATAGTAGCGTTCTTATTTTAAATAGAACATCCTGTATTTGGTTGCAATTTCGATATCTACATGCGAATCTACGTGGTTAGATACCAAATTTCCCTATACCTAGCGTCAGAGGTTTTCAAGTTACTACTACAACTTCCATTGCAACTTGACGGAGCGCCTGCTCGTTCTACACATGAAGCTTATATGTGACGAACAGTTTACTTCACACCAGGTCCTCCTCGTGAAAAACTGGAAGTTAGGGAGATTTTGATGAAATGGATGACGTAGAAATTCGAGAGGCGACTACCAACTGGGTTCATCGGATATATATTTAAAAAAACGGTGGCCACGTATTGCACAGAGCCTATCCATCGTGTTGTATGTGTAATGTTCAAAACATTAGAGACAAGCTGACATTTGGCAATGTACTTTGCTTTAAGAGTCTAAACAGTAAACACCCTCTGAAACCCCAGCGTCGATGCGTTGAGTCCGTCACCAGAAAATCACCACCTAAGTGGGATAAAATCTACCTTTAACCCCTTAGGTTGTCTACGACATAATGAATTCAATAATGTCTGCCCTTCGGAGTGAACCCCAGTAACTCTAAGCAACCACCCCCACTCCAATCATGTGCGTCTCGACTTTTCCGGCACCTCATTCTCCGTTTAGTTCGTACTTGCAGTTAGTGTTGCTGTGAAGAGTCAATATTTTCCAAACTCTGGCTCCGGTTTAGCAGCAGATGGGGACCCGTAGAAGAACGCTTGTGAAAAGACGAGGATTGTATATGTACCTACCGGGGCCGTATAATTAACAACTTTAGGGACGGGGCTACATGATCTGGGGTCGGCTACAGCTGGGTGCCATCCTCGAGTTACTGTTTACTAACGTGGTGATTTTTCAATTTCTTCTTTTTCTTCTTCTATAGTTTGGGTCCGATTGTTTTCAAATTGGTGTCGTTGGACAGATCCTGTAAACTCCTGCGTGGCGGAATTTTTTTTTTTTTCGCAGAAGCGAAATAAGCCATCTTTTGCAAGGCGCACGTCGTCGGGGAGTAGTCTTCGGCCACCCAAAAGTTGCCTTGCCCTGTGAATTTTGTCACGCGGTTCGAAGTATCCTAAATCCAAATCGGGGTCTCTTTTTCTCGTATCGCAAATAGCATAAAACTTAATCACCTTCTACACATCACCGAAACATTTTCACGTGACATACAAATGGACTTTGGAATCGATAAATGTAAAACACAACACATCACAGCTGAAAAAAGGCAACTTTTAGATTATGAGCTCGAACAGCGTAATTTTATAAAAAATTCTGTGAAAGAGTATTGTGTTTTTTAACTGTGCTAGGATGTGTACCTTTATCAAGTGGGCCTGTCTTTGTAGTGCATGTTGCGTTATTTGTATTTATTGTGTTTGTTTGTTCGGTAAGTTGTATTTGTGTGATTGTTTGGGTTAGAGGTGGAGATACTACAGTATGTTGTGTACCGTGTTGTGAGCGAGTACTGTTGTTGTATACGTTGTGGTCGGTGGATCATGTGTGTATGTAGAATCATGTGTTATGTTGCGTGTGTTAATGACCTGGTCTTGTACTGCTAACATGAAACCCTCAGTCTCCCAGAAGATATCACATTCAGACAACCAAGTGTGCGTTGCTATAGAACACAATCCTGGCCAACCTTCTGTGGAAATGGTCCATGTAAAGGCTTTTGGTTCCATGTCGGTATGTTATTTGTAATGTATGTAAGTTTGGATGTGGGTGGGAGTATATTAGTTTCGTGTAGGTTAAGTGGTGTGTAAGATTTGTCTGCATATGTTACTGTATTGTGTAGGACTGCAGTATCTGATTTGTTATAAAAGTATTGTCGTAAATTGTGTATCTGTGTTTGGTGCAATAGTTTTATATCTGTAAGTCCTCTACCTCCTCCCGAACGAGGAAGGTAAAGTCGTATAGTAGAAGAGTGAGGGTGATGTATATGGTGGTTTGTTAATAGTGTACGGGTGTTTCTCTGTACTTGTTCTAAATTTGTATTTATCCAACGTATAATCCCAAAAGAGTATGTAAGTAAGTACTGGTGTGGCATAAGTGTTGATAGCTTTAATTGTATTTCTACCGTGTAATTTTGTTTTAAGTATACGGCGTATTCTTTGTAGGTATTGTGTGATAAGTGTTTGTTTTATACTCGTATGTTTAATGTGTGTGTTTTGCTGAAAACCAAGATACTTATAAGTTTCATTCTCGCCCAGGGAATTTATAAAATGACCCTATTCGAGCTCATAATCTAAAAGTTGTCTTTTTCCAGCTGTGATGTGTTGTGTTTTACATTTATCGAGTCCATTTGTATGTCACGTGAAAATGTTTCCGTGATGTGTAGAAGGTGATTAAGTTTTATGCTTTTGGAAGAGTATAATTTAAGATCGTCCATGTAAAACAGATATTATTATTATTATCGGTGTTTCTTGGGAGAACTCAGGTCTAGCCTGGTTAACTAATCGCACGGATTAAAATCAAGTAACGATTAGTGTCTGTGTCTGTGTCTGGTGAATTTATGTCGGGTCCTGAAAAAAAAATATTATGATTATTGTTATTAATTTTCTCCGTGTTCGGGGAGTTTGTGTAACGGACTTTACGTCAAGTTTACACAAATGTTCTTTATTGATTCGTATTATGGTATTGCTATTGTGTTTCCTAGAAATTTCCTTGTGGTATTACATGTATCCAGGATTACAGCCTTTTGTAATGGTAAGTAGATGTTTTTGTCGATACTGATACTTTCCAATGATGTAAAGAGATGTTTTGGGATCTCGCCCGTTGCGCCTATTATTACGGGGATTATTTTGAGTGTTTTGGGACCATATTTCTCTCACTTCGTTACTTAGCTCTAAATATTTTTGAATTTTTCCATGGTGTTTTTTTTCTATATTTTCGGCCAGTGGAATGCTTATATCAATGAGGTAAGTAATCTTCAGGTTTATTGTTGGTGAAGACTATGTCCGGTCGGTTATGAGCAATACTTCTATCTGTCAAAATTGTCCGATTCCAGTATAACAAGTGTTCATTGCTTGAGTAGACATTATCCGGTTTGTAAGTGTAGTATGGTTGTTTAACATGTGTTGTATTGATTTTGGTTAGAATTGCTGAGTGAAGAATTTTAGCAACATTATCATGACGTCTGATATATTCTGTTGATGCAAGTACTGGACACCCGCTGATAACATGTTCTATTGTTTCAGGTGCAGTTTGACATAGTCGGCATTTATCATCTGTTATATTAAGATTTTTGATTATTCGTTTGAGGTAGTAGCTAGTTGGAATGACTTTATCTTGAATTGCCATTATAAATCCTTCGGTTTCAGGAAATATATTTCCATGCCTAAGCCAGGCTAAAGATGCCTCCTTATCTATATGTTGTTGTTGGAGCAGATGTGGGTACTTGCCATGTAGTGGCTTTGCAAGCCAGGTAGTGAGTTTATCTGTTGTATGTGTGTGTGTATTTATTCGTGTGCTTGTGATAAGTTTAGTGGTGTAAATGATTTGCCTGACTGGATGATTGTTTTGTTCATTGTCACCTTTAGAGATAAAATATTGTTGCAGGTTGTTGATTTGTATTTTATGTTGTTCTTCCATGTCAAGGGCTCCTCTTCCACCTTCTTTCTTTTTTAGGTGAAAATTTTCTACTGCACTTTTAGGGTGGTGTTTTCGGAATTTAGTGGTTGTCGTTCTAATGAGCCTATTCAGTTCTTGAAGTTCTGATAAGGCATATGTGTTTATGGCTTTAAAGGTATTTATAGCTGAAAGTTCGGATTTTAGAACAAGCTTAAGTCGATGTTTTATCTTTTCTCTGATGTTTTGTTTGACCTGTTTGTGTGTAATTACTGTGTTTTTTGTTCGATTCCTAAGTATGTATAGGTTTCGTTTAAGTGCATTCCTTCCATTTTTCCTTCTATGTTGTTGTCCTCATATCCTTCATTTTCTACCCATTTGCCTTTCTTCATTCCGTTGATTTTACATTTGTTGAGACCAAATTTCATTTCAAAGTCATTGCTGAATTTGAATTTAGTTATTAAGTTTAACAGTGTTTTCAAATCTGATTTATTTTCAGTGTATATTTTGAGGTCATCCATGTAGAATAAATGATTTATTCCATGTGGTAGTGGTTTCAATTGGTAGCCTTTACCTAAAGAATTCAGTTGGCTAGACAGAGGGTTAAGGCTAGGCAAAACCACAAGGCACTTAAGGAATTCCTTTGGAATATACCTCTTTTTATTTGTGTTCGCCCCATATTATTGTTGTTTCTTGAGGGTTGGTGTTCATTTTTAAATTTGTTGTCCATCTTTGCATTATCTGAGACAGGTAGTTTGTTATGACAGGATAGATATTCAACACTTGAGTTAGCCATGAACACTATCAAATGCCTTTTGGTAGTCGATGTAAGCAACATATAAGTTTCTTTTATTTTTTCTACAGTCTTCAGTTATTATTGAATCAATTAATATTTTTCCTGGATCCTTTCTGTTCTCCTTATAGCTTCTTTTACATCTTCTTTACTAATTGTTCTATTATACATGTTTGGTATTGGTATTATTATTATTATTTTTTTGTTTAGAGGCCCTTTTTACTAGTTCTTGTTTCTACTTAAACGTTTTCAGGCTAGGATCGTTTTTCCATGTAAGATGTAAGCGGGGTAAGTGCCACCTTCTATATCTTATCTATATTTTACTAAAATACGCAGAGAGTTTCAGGTACTTCACAGTGTTCCTCATTCCATCAGGATCCGTCAGGCACTTCTCCGTTCTTATTATTATTATTATTAATGACAATTATAACCATAAAAAGATTTGTCTATTATCTAACGCATTTATTTCATGACTTCCTAAGAAAATTATGTATAACGGTCACAATTTTAGAAAATCGAAAATAAAACTGAAAAAACGGAAAGCATAACAAATAGGTATAGGGAATGTAATAATTTATCGATATAATTTTTTTGACATTTGAAAGTGCAAAAAATAAAACACGTTTAATTTGAAAAAAAAAATCAACGTTTGAAGGTTGGAAGTTATTAAAATTGCCTGTAGAAGAGCGATCAAAATCTAAATCATTCTCATATAGCATCAAGTCTGTATTGTATTGTTGATTTTGGAAGACTTTAAAATTCAAATCAACGAAGTCATAGGTACAGGGCACCAAACGACGTAGATTTCAGGTAGATTTCCAAAATTCAATAAAATACAGGGTGTTCTATTTAAAATAATAAGGTTGCTATCCACATCCGATAAAACCGGAAATGATACGATCATGAAAAATTATGTTACTATGGAAGTTTTCAGATTTAAATTATTAGTGGGAGCCTGAATACTTTTAGGTAACGGTTATTGCGTGAAACAGTCTGTGCAGTTCACGTTTTTTGATTAGGCTCTAGAAAAATTGGAAACAATCCATAAGGCTTGCGAATCTCTTCTCCGTTTCGTTGACATCTTAAATTCAAATTAAGTTTAATGAGAGTTTCAAACTTGAACTGCAATAATAGCTGAGGATCTCGCTTTTGTACCACTGTCTATTTAGGGTGGACAATTGTTGATGCTTGTAATATGTAGGGGATATTCCCAGAAGTTTATACAACAACATTCGCATCAATTTAAAACAAAACGCGTGTGCAATTTGCTTACCTAGTGGGCGAACCATATATGAGAGGCATCGCAATTCGCAATCACCAAACGAAATGCATAGGAAATCCTCACGCCAGATTACTTTGATCAAATAATACGTATCTGTATCTCTTTCGAAGACAGTCGTAGAGAAATTTTCGAATTGCGAAAATAACGTAAACTACAACGCCAACCGAAAAGTAGTAAAATGTCAAATTTGTCTGATGCACAGGGCATGGCTAATCCACTAAAATATTCGCAATCCGCAATACTCTCAAAGACAAGTACCTAATAATATTAAAATAGTGAAGGAAGTGGAGCCACTTTTAAACGCAAATATGTTAGACCAAACTCGTTTTTATTATGCATTGAGTTGACAGCAGCTTTGTGAAATTGGGAACGTATATTTTTGCAGTTTTTAAAAAGTTGTTTTGAGGTTGTTTTTACATGCTGACATTTCGTCGAGATCATACTTAGAAACATCCTGGGTTTGGAACGAAACAAAATGCTTGTTTAGTTGTTTAGTCACCTTCTCCATATGTACTATACACGCATCTCTGGTGCAAGATAAAAGATATTTCCGACAGATAAAAAACTAGAATAATGACTTTCCTTGCAACTATTATCGGGCTTCGTTTTGTATATACTTCACTCATAATCGAACATGTACCTCCTTTTGGCACGTTTTTCATAGTGCACAGTACAACCTGTAGTAACCGAAATATTTACAACAAAAGCACCTTCTCTATGGGTGAGATGACTGTTTAAACTTCTCAGAGTGTTCCTCTACATATCACATTCACAGGCAATAAAGCTTCTCGGTCCGTAAAGGACAATGCACTCTGCACCACAAGCATACCTACGAATTCGAAAAATGTCTGGTCAAACAAGCAGATGTAGAAACAAACAAGTCATTTTCAACCGGATGCTTTGTCTTTTTTGGAACGAGCTGTGGTTGCGCCATCACTAAAGAATGACCGTATACATAATAAAATTAAGTACCTATACTATATTCTAGAAAACAAATACAATTTGTCGAGAGCTCTCAAGATGGAGAAAAATGTTGCACTTCTTGTTTGCAAGTTCCATATCATGTTGTGCCCTCGATCATCCATTTTATGAGCATGGTGACTTTCTATATTATGTGGTTACCAAGTTTCCAATTCTTAAAATCATATTTCAAAGTTGACGGTCCTTGAAATTAGAGATCCTAGAATCTAATTTCATCCTTAGACCGATAGATTGTTTGCACGGTCAACAAATTTAATTCTTCTTAATAGTTTCGTTCTACCTACATTAAGTATTAATTATTATGTACATAAATATGTCACCTTCAAAGTGTAATTTAGTTAACGATTCCAGTATCAAAGGCGAAGATAATGGGTAACGCTGAGTTATACATCAAAAGTGGAAGCGACATTAATCTTACGTGTATTGTACTGCAAACGCCGGATCCCCCGAGCTTTATTTTCTGGTACCGTGGAGGAAATGTCATTAACTACTCGCAAAGAGGTGGAATAAATGTGGTGACGGAAAAACAAACTCGCACCAGCCGCCTTCTCATATCAAAAGCTTTACCTACGGACAGTGGAAATTATACTTGCTCGCCCTCCAGTAGTGACGCCGCAAGTGTGTTTGTTCACGTCTTGAATGGAGAACAACCAGCTGCAATGCAGCATGGAAATAATAGTAATACCGCCATTTGTTGGACCATAGATACATTAGTATTACTATTATTACAGTGTTTCGTACTTGAAAGGTGAATTGTGGGTTTTATCGTTTATGTGATTCAATAATATCAACGACAAATGCCCGTAGTCGAAGAGGCATTTTATTGTAAATATCATTGAATATGACCAGTTAGTTATTGTACGTAAAATATATCATCTGGTTTTTGTTAAACTTAAATGTAGATTTTATACATGTATAGAAACCATTAGTTGTTGTTACAATTAGTCTGACCATAATAGATTCACTCAATATTGTGTAACTATCTATTTTGAATACCCATAACATAATATAGTGCAATTACTTTACCTGTGAAATAATTGAATATAGGTACTCATCATAATAAAACAGCATTCCCAGATGAAAATTGCCAGAAAAAGAAAAAATAGTAACCCAAATAGGTAGTTACCTAATCGGCGAAGGAGATGCGTAATTCACACGCATCGCACAGCAACCATTCTCGTCCATTTTGAAACTAGTGCATACGTTCTTAATTACAATAAAACCCCTCTTAATGACTTCCTTCATTACATAATAGTACTACAGGTTACACGCCTGTTAAATTGCGTTCGACAGTAAACATGTTATACACGGCAAATGGTGTAATATACAACACCAAATCACTTGCCACCTCTTTTCCTCCATTAATACACTATCTCCACACCCTCGAGATGTAAAACTTTAAATATAGTAACCGACAACGTATTTATGTATGTAACTTATTGGTATCCAGAGCATTAACGTGATGTAAGTAACGAATTATTTTCTTTGTAGTGCCCTTTTAGGTTAATCTCTCCATTTAAAGTGCGGCTAGTTAATAACTGGTGGCAAAGTCTTGGGTTCGTTACACAAAATTATGAACTGAGTTAGGGCGCCACAAAGTTTGAATAAAGTCAGGATGCGGGTGCAGTAATATAAAAATTAACCAGGTGATGCATTAGAATGGTTTCCACATAGTGAAAGGTATAACTTTTCAATTAATAATAAACGTGTAAACAAATATAGAAAACGAGCTCCTGGGTATGGCTATAGCATGTGCAAAACCAAATATTGAACCTGGTGTTAGTTTTGCTTTTATTTAAAGCGTATACGTATGACGTTTCATTTAATTGCTTCCATAAATACGAAAGTTGGGACTGCATATCATGCACAAAACCAAATTTGGAAACTGGCGCTACATTTGCTTTTATTCCAAGTGGCTATGTATCTAATTTCAGATAAATGCCTCCATAAATAAGAAAGTTGGCACTGCACATGCGCAAAAGCAAATTTTGAAACTGTCGTTAAATTTGCTTATATTCCAAGTGGCCGTGTATCAAATTTCATTTAAATACCTTCATAAATAAATAAAGTTTGCAATTCGGCTTATAAATGGTCGAGATGCGAAGAGGGCACTGTAAATGATGATCGATTAGGCTCAACTTTTGGAATTGCGTTTGATATGGCTAAAGCTATGCGCATATTGAATTTTATGCAATTCGGTTCATAACTAACGGAGATGTCAAAAGGGCCTTCTTTATTTTTTGGCCTACATTACCAATTCTAAAAATTCATTCATTAAAAATTCTAAAAATCTAAAAATTTGATACATAATCTACCTGCAAAATTGCATCGTAATCGGTCTATTCGTTTATGAAATATCGTGCTAACGGACGGACGAACGGACAGAATGAGAGACAGACGGACAGACACCGCAAAATTATAAACTCGCTAGGAGCTCGTTAATAATGGTCTGCTGTAAACAGTGGAGACATGATTGTCAAAATCAGATCAGCAGATGGGAATAACTAAAACAATGGGTAACTCGATTTTGAAACGGAGTAAAAGATGACTGATGGGGTCCAAACACAAGCCTTTGGGTATGCTGGAAAAGTTTAGTTTTATGATCACAAAGGTTGAGATTAACAAGTTACAGCCGACATCTGTCAAACTCCATGTTTCTAACTGGGACCATTTAGTAGTAAAAGTTTTCACCAAAGTAAATTTTATTGATCTTAGATAACAACTGATGTTTCGCCATTTCGGTCTATCATATTTATCAGGAAGGGTGTGAATTAACACATGACAGTGAGGCAACCACTTAAATAATTATACTTTTAGTGCAAGATTTATTTTTTCAAGAAAATTTAACTTTAAAGCCAAAAACTATCCCACGGGTGTTTCCTAGGGCAAAGTAACATAATTATAAACATTTATAGTTTAAAAACAGCATTTCCAATTTTTATTTAAACTTTCTATCTTTTTGGTATTTCATTGGTTTACAGGAAACTAAACTTCAAAATTTTCTACTATGAGAAGATAGTGCAGATATTTATAGATGCATTTTCGAAGAACGCTGAATTTACCCCTAAGAAAAGAAAAGGTTAGTGAGAGGGTAAATAGTAAACGATGTCCCACTAAAACTCAAAACTGGCGTTACTTTTACTATCACAATATATACCTAGGTATATTTCGTTTTCAACGAACCACTTTGTATTTTCGTTTCTAATTATTAAGAATATATTCGTGTTGAAAACCCTTTAACATGTAAAAATCAAATTTATTCTCCACCATTGCATCGCACAATTCTGTTTTTTTTTGTGAATAAGGCCTGATAGCAAACAAAAATACATACCAGTAACGTGGAGTAGATAGGGCCACTTAAAAGTTACTAAAAAATTGATGTCGGACTAGAATTTCTTGAATTATAATTCTAGAAGCAAACTAAAAATATTAAGTAAAGTAAAACATTAGAACAACAGCATTTCGTATACTTAAAAATGGCAGTGGTCTCATGTGGCTTTGAAACGTATAGGTACATTTGTTTCTATTTGCACAATGCATACACAGAGTATACGTTCATACAAGAAAAGACTCCCTTAACACGTGTTATTCAATTATGGAAGAAAAGGTAGTTACATATAAGAAATTATATCTAAAATTCAAATTGATAACGACTGTTAAGGAAAGTAATTACGAGTAACTTTATGCAATCCGAGCTATAATTTCCGAACAGCTACTTTCGAGATTTAACAAAGCACGCCGAACTCCTCCTAGACGGTAATTAGAACCAGTAACGCGGACGCCATTGTTGAATTATTCTACGTTGTATACCAATGTAAGTTGAAACCATTTTAGGTCGTCGTAAAGAGATTTTTTGTGGAATTATGGCCCCATATAGTAATTTTGGAGAGGCTTATACGTATTTTACTGTCTCGAAGTACAATTAGAAGGATAAAGGAAACGGTGTTCATTGGAAATTAAAATACCGGGAAAATTGTTTGACATAAATGGAAATAGCGTGCGCTTTAATTTTAAAAAATCAATGATTTCAATTTCTACTTGAAAGGACTGCGTAAAGTTGACTCTCGGCGAAATTTGTGTAAAATAAATGTAGCCCATAATAGGAGTTGAAACGACCTAATGAAAAGTCATTTTATTATTTACCTAGCCTTCTTTCTGTAATTATAGTGTCGCGCACGAAGAATTGGCGATTCTCCTTTTTAGCACTTTTTTGCAAATTTATTTGTAAAAGGGTAGCTTTTAATCTCACTCTGGCTGGCTGGTTGGCTGGCTGGCTGGCTGGCAGTGTTCTACAGTTTTGGTCCGATTGTTTTCAAGTTGGTGTCGTCGGAAAAATCTTGTAAATGCGCATGTTTTGAAAGGCCCTGAGTGTCGGAGGAATGAAACACGCGCGTTGACCTTTCCTTTTCCTTTACCAGCGCCGCCGCTCTTCAACGCTTCAAAGACGCCTCGTCTAATGGGATGTACTTAATATTAATTCCAAACAACATTTATAATCAATTAGCGGGATATAATGTAAAGCAGAGAAGCAATAATAGTATACAGAATGTGCCCAAAATATTATAAATTAATAAGCTCCGCTAAAATACATTTTTCGGTCAATTGTCTTAAAAAATACCATTTGCTTTCCTTGTCCATAACAAAGGCTCAATTAATAAACACACCGCTCCCAATTCTCTGACGCTTATTTCAACCAAATTGGCAGAACGTTCGACATTTTGACTAATGTTTAAATTCGATTCGATCAAGAAATTTCAAATCTTTCTTTGATTCCCAAATCGTTGACCTTGACACCTTTCGCCAAAAGGTAACTAAGAAATCCTACATATTTGTCACACACAAAAACACTAATTTTTAAAAAATAAATGGGATTATGTCTGAAATACCTTTCTTTGGATTAAATCAGCTTCCTCAATATGAACGTGCTCTTCCTATTATAACCCCATTTCTAGAGCTCGCTCCTTTGCTGACGCATTCAATTTAAAATGCATTGCTGCTGGCATGCTTGTGGGGTTGTTTTCATTCCGTATTAGTATATAGAAATTTGAAAGTCATAAGTATTAGGGACTCTAGAAAATATAGACAGCTTCTACAGACGTTTAACAAAAGGTAATTATAGTATTTTTCTTCAAATCCTGCCACAGAACGATAAACATGGCACTGTTGTAATTGTAATTGGAAAATACACCAAACGAATGACATACAACGTTACATTATATTATGCAATTTGTCTTTTGAGGCATCCTCTCATACAGAATACGTATTAATTTATGGTTTTCTACTGAGAATATTTGAAAATCATCCTCATTTTAAAATTCCATAGAAGGCGGTCTTTTAACTTTATAGCAGAATTACCAACATTTGTTTTCATAGGTATTCAATGCCATTCGTATTTTTTTAGAAATCACATTGTTGCCGTGTGAAAATCTTCTCACTGAACTTCGTTCCAATGATTTTTTCCTTTCTCGACAAATTATGGCTGAGAAATTTTTACAAAAATGTAGGTGGCAAAAAATGTTCCTTTAGGTAGGACCATTGTATATACACCTTAATGGTAGCACTTATGTGAAATATTCAAGCAAAATTGATCCATTATACTTTTCAAAATCTATATGATGCAGTATTATATTAAAAAACCTGAAACCTTTGTTACGACGTACATATTTGGAAAATAAACAAAGTTGCTGAAAATCGAAAACCAATTCCAAGGAATATTTTCTTTTGCAATTGAAACGCGTACCACTTTTATTGTGGGATCCATCGACATTCCGAATTTTTACGACACTGAGAATTATTACTGTGGAACACCAAAACGGTATATTTACTGAATCAAAATATTTAATTTTGAGGCTACTCTGTGTCATTTTGTTTGAATTACTTCATCATCTCTATTCTCTAGGGGCACAGATTTTGTGTAGTTAATCTGTGCTAGGGGTATACCTATGCAGTATCCGTTTTTCAAGGACATCCACGATGAAAGAGTCTTTTTTCTGTAAATTCTGCGACGATCTGCTAATATCTTCTTACACTAGTGTACTTATTAACTGTTTGAGTCAAACATTTGTTTTTTGCATCTATTACCATTAAGTTGTGCGCGGCGTGAGTGGCTCATCATGACGACATTAAAGTGAAATGTAAAACATCGACTGTCAGTTTAGTGTTAGTGGTGATCGGAAAATTTGGAAAAATTACGCATGTTTGACAATTTGTATATTACAATAACTTTTATGAAAACTATAGTATATAGCGTTGCAGTAAAGATTTTAATATAATTTAATGGTCAATAATAAAATTAAATTAATAACGGTATATGTCTTCAATTTCCTGATTGGCTAATTACCTCAAGTCCTCGATTTTCAGTGTTTTGGATAATCAATCTCTATAGTCTATACATACATATTCACGAAATTTAGTCTCAAATTGCTTCCGTGTCACTTTAACGATTAGAAGCGTACTTGAATACACTTTAGATTAATTAATTTGGATCACGTTGGTATATAGGAGCTAAAAGTGGCCAAAGTTCCTAGATGCCTGTACTTTCAATGTGGAAATGTCACCTTAAGTTGCGCTCTTTACTTACACAAAGTAATAAAGTTTCGAGCAGTTATTCTCAACGGAGTTGCAAATATTTGACGATGAATATTAAATTCGAACATGGGGTAAAACGAAACTGGGAGCCGAATTCGTGTCCGTTATGCATTTCATTTGTGCAAGAGAAGGATTTTATCTTGTCATTGTTTAAAACTTATAAAGATTCATCGACACTAATTAAGAATCCTGAAACAATCTACCGCTATTACGGTTCCGAGAAGATTGCATTGGAAAAAAATTCAATTATCCCTGGTGTCTGTATTATGGCTTATATTGTGGGGTAGTGTAATAGACTTACATTAAGTTATGTTAAATTTTATCACCCATTCTCTATTATAACGGGGCTTGTGATAATATTACTTCCCGCACAATCGATTAAGGTCACCAAACTTCTGTGGATGCTATAAATAAAGCTGAATGATAAATTCGAGCTTTCTATTGCTATTCTAAAAGTAATGCACATTTGCGCCATTTACTTTCGCGTTAACATAGGTACGACATGGGATCTACGTACCGAGTTGATAAAACTGATTCAATATCTTAAAAATGGAAACACATCATTTCCTTGGCTTTTTCTGAAAGATGTCTGTTAAACTACCAGTCATTATAATAATGGTGGGGTAAAGTTGCCAAAACGCTTTGTTCTTTAACTTCCTTCTACGGGATTTTTCATGTCGGTTATGTCTAGACGCATTTTCGATACATAAATATCGACAATTTTTGTGATAGTGAGATTCAACTGTATCTTGTTCATGTTGTCGTTCGTTACGTCTTTTAAGGGAGAACGAAAATTCTCGCTTCTTTATTGCGAATGTGTACAAAAAAAATCAATAAAATTATTCCTTAATGCACATTGTTTAACGATACGCGTTTATTTTTTCACTACTACGTGATTCGGAGTAATATTGCCAGACCATGAAATACGCGGGGATTATACATTTTTTCAACATCTACACACTAATTTCACCATTTTTGCAATAGAGGTCTTAAAACAATTCTTATCTGATAGGTTTTCAAAATAGTCATCAAAAGGAACTTCAGGTCATGATCAGAACCAAATCTTTGGCTTGGTAAGCGTTTTTTCAACTTGGGCCAAAGATAATAGGCGGATGTGTTAATTCTTGGAAGTCACATTCATCAATAACAATTGTAGTGCATTTTTTCATGTACTGAATCAACAGCATCCTCTGTTTTTGTCGAAGTCACCATATAATATGCGCTTGTCACTAAAAAAGTGGTATGACATTGCAAATTCTACTGCACTTCGACATGTGAATTGGATTGGATCCATTCCCATTAGATATGAGCAGTCCTGGGTATGAATCCTACTAGAGATGAATGATCCTGTGTAGAGAATATAGGGAATTAAACGTTGGAATATGAACTGTCTAGGTATCAAACGTCTCCGACCCCTAAAATCAGTCAGCCTGGTACATTTCTAAACCAAAAAAACGAATGAAGAAATCGAGAAAGTATTTATTTACCTGTAAATTAAGAATATACACTTGATCCTAAACTCGTAACAAAAGTAAGCTGTCATTTCCTGAAAAGAATGGGTACTATGACTCCTTAGAACGGATCTGTACGGCGATGTACCTACTACTTAGTGTAATAGTGTTTATATTACAATATAGTTCATTTGCTGTATAGATAGGTACAGAAAATTTTTGAAAGTGTAACAATGTTTGTTCTAAAAGAAGTCGTAATTTGCTTTACATAACTTCTAGGCCTTAATGCTAAATTGTCATCGAAACTAATTGATAACTGGATATCTTTTTGTTTTAGAAAGTTCCATGGCATCGCAGATTATTGAAAAAGATGCGGGTTTGATTTTTCCAATTTTCTGCCTTTATTATGCAAAAAATTGAAAACTAATACGGTTGATTGACGTAAAAAAATTTTTTCTACAAAAAACCTTAATACATTTTTGTTCTAAAATAATTTGGGGAGCCAATAATCGCATGTTATGAGTTTTACATTGAAATCCCTATGATGCGTTACGCAAGTTACCACCCTATATAAATACCGCCAGGCATTAGAATTTCAAAAAGGCATGTGCCGCAGAGGAGGCGTAATCCTCTGGTTGGGGTGGTACCAAACGTCAAGAAACATGAATAATAATAATTTTTTTTCTTATTGGAAAAGGTAAAGACCTCAAACGAGTAAACACATGAAAAGTGCAATTTAGAGTTGCCAAATGGACGTTTACGCTCTGAAAACAGGGTACCAAAATCTATAGGTATCACAATACACATATAACATTAAAATATAAAATCTGGAAAAAAATATTCCGGAAGAGATGTGGATCTGTATCTCTTGCCGATTCCTTCCTTAATTTTATAATTAACAATTCATAAACATAACAAGAACCACATTTAATAACGGAATGATCCTCTTTTAAAATTTTGTACCATAGATTAAACGATATGTGATAACTAAATGTATTAATATTACATAATACCAATGTTTATGTAGTGTACCTACATTCCCCAGTTGTGCTCAATGATACACATTAAAGGTAGGTATAATGTTTCATTTCAGTCCGGAACGATAAGACGTTGTCGATCCGGTCCGACGTTGAAGGACCGGACCGGATCGAAAATTTTAGGCACCTCACCTCAAACCGGACGGATAAGTTTAATCTAGGGACCGCACCGAGGACTGGCCTGAAATCGGACCGCAACCATACCTACCGGGCTATCTACGCATACAAAAATTGTATGTTTTAATGAAACTAAAAATTGAAACTCATGTCTAAGGTGAGAAATTTTCAGCAGATATGTACGTATGATGCGTGCCATAAAACAAGTAAAAATATAAAGACGCTGAAATTTATTAAAGAAAAGCTTTTCTAAACAGATTTATTTTTATTGAACAAGCTAAGTGCAGTCACTTGAACAAGACTATAACAACTACCGTAAAGGCATTATTTCTAACAAGGAATGAGTATCCCCCTAACTGTTTATGGTTGCCAAATAAATTTGAAATGCTAGGTATAAACTTTTTAATTTTCTAGAGGAATGCTGTTTTATTGTGAAACCAAACAGTTGGATCAGTAGGGTAGTGATTTTTAAAACGGCCTAAATTTTTGTTAATGTTTTCTTTCTAGGAACTCGAGTACGTGTTTGTTTTACTTACGTAATAAAAAACGTGTCGGAAATTAAAGTAAAAGGCGTTTTCAGTGTAATCATTCAACTTACTTAATATGTAGACGACCTTTTTCATTTTATTGAGCCTTGTAGAGCTTAATACACGGCCCTTATTTTTCATAAATTAAACTGGGTTACGCATTTTTCGGGTTTGAAGAAAAAAGAGAAATACCTTTTTTTATGAACTCACAGTTGACAAGTTGGAAATGGGTAATTCCCAGTTGCATGATGTAGGTATGCCCTTTATTTTGTAATCATATTTTTATTAATAAGCTTCCTAAAGCGTTCGGCCCGTAGGTAGCTAATTAAAATCTGCGTGTTTACCTATGTTCCATATTCCGTTCCTAGTTTGTTTCTCAAAAATTAAATAATGTGTAAATATATGTTAACTGTACATACTTTAAATAAGTAGTGATTATGGTAGCGGTGCTATATTTAAAAATATTTTTGCCTGCGGTGTTTATGTTTAAAAAATTCTTACTTGTTGAATTAATAGGATTTTGTCATTGGGTTGCTTAATTGGTAAATAAATGACAACTAAGTGCTTCACCTACATTTGGAGATGTACATTATGGCAAATGCTTTACAATTCGAGCTATGACGACCTTAAACTCTATTAGCAAAAATTAAAAGCAAATTTCAAAAGTTATTCAAATTACGTGTTTTGTCATTGTTTTCAAATTTTGTTCGCTATATTCCCCCAAAATACATCTGTATTTTATGTACATATATTTAGAAAATAAAGATTTTATCTTAAGAAAAATCTCTGCTTACTTTTTTCAAGTTCAGAATTAAACAGGTTTGCATTACTTACCAACGTTATAAGAAAAACGTTTCAAAGTCCTTTTACTATAAGATGATAGCTTTTTATCTTTTTACTTCGCATTTAGGTGTTATATTTTACTCAATTAGTTCAATGATAGTTCTTCCTTATCCTGTTTCAGAGACCTTTAATTTACTTCTATCGCCAGCAAGGTTCTAACAATATACTTTGAATCAATCGAAGAGAGTGAGGAAGTGAACATAAGGTAAGTTAAACAGCAAATATAACATATTGACGGAGGGGCGTGAGTAAAATTGTTTACAGTTTACAAAAAAATTACGGTTACGTATGAATAGAGAACTTGGAAAATAAGTTTTTGCACAGTCACTCACTTGAAACGATTAACAAGGCTGAAAAGGTGCAGTTTAATTTGTTTTACGGAACCCATTTTACCATTTACGAACAGTTTTGAAAAAATTGAAATTATGTAAGTAAATCTGTTTGTCACCTCACCAACAAAGTTAAATACGCTAAGCAAAAGTGGGCAATCAAATGTACAAAAGTGCAAAAGGAATCCTTTCACTGAAGGTTCTGAAAACGGATCATCACACACATCACATTGTTCGTGAAATTCGAAAACCTCTGAAAAGGTCAGTGCAAACCAATATCGACAACAAGCACAGACGGACGAGCAGCCCCCCCCCCCCCCGACTGATTCGAATTACTTTTTTTTAATTAAATTTATAACTACAATTACGAGCTAGTATACTTAAGAGCTATCATTTACAAGTAATTGCAATTTTTGAGCGGCACTCTTAAAAGAGCAAATATAAATAATCGATGGGGCGGCCAATTCGTTGTCCCTCCTCTGTTATCTTTATTTATTTCAAATTAATTTTTATGAATGAATTACGAGCTATTTAAAAGCTTTCATTTACAAGTAATTGCGATTTTTGAGCGCCAATCTTAAAAGAGCAAATAGCTATAATTGATGGGTCGGCCAGTTCCACTTGGACGTGGCGCTCAAAAATTGCAATTACTTGTAAATGAAACCTCTTAAATAGCTCGTAATTGTAGTAAACAATTTAATTTGAAAAAGTTTCGAAGCAGTGGGGGGGGGCGAATTTAAGTGATTTAAGCGAGCTCTAAAATTTTAAGTTTGCGATATGAAAAGCTAAATAACTCATAAATTGGATACCATTCTTAAATTGATTCACAATAGTGGGAGGGGGAGGGGGGGGCTAGGTCCAGCG
Organism: Photinus pyralis; assembly: GCF_008802855.1. NCBI lineage: Eukaryota > Metazoa > Arthropoda > Insecta > Coleoptera > Lampyridae > Photinus > Photinus pyralis. The sequence goes on from NW_022170509.1 coordinate 19,948,674, forward strand.
GGATCCATTGTCTACTTATTACTGAAAACAGAATTGGAAAATTCGAAACCGTTCGCGAGTTATCATGTACACATAGGGACGAACGGACGGACAAAAAGTCCAAACTCATGAACGAGCTGGGTCGCTCGTTAATAATTACAGGTGCTGAGGGAGAACGCCTCTCTCCTTGGAGCATGTTTCGAAAGATTATTGACTTCGAAATTGAATTTCTATGCGGTAATTTTAATGCAACGAATAATTGAGTTGCGTAATTGTTACGCGAAATGTATTTCAGCGCGGTCTGATGACAAAGTGGAGAGTTCCGAAATTGATCACGGATTGAAACTTTTTTAACAGTTACAAGAATTTGACTTACCTGTTTTTTGCTTATTTCAGTGCCTGTCAAAACGCGTCACTATAGTAATAACATTTTATTTTCATTATTACTATGTACTAGTGTTGGTGAGATGTTTGTTATACCGACCCTGTGTTTAAATAATACACAAAGACCGACAAAACTACTTTTTGTAATCAACACTGGTTATGTGATGTTATTACCATAGAGACGCGTTTTGACTTTTTGGACTGGAAATTTTAAAATGTATAAACGGGAATAGCCATTTTAGAACAAGCAAAAACATTTATGAAGAATGCATTTTTCTCAAAAAGTAAATAATAACAAAATTTTTCCTCTTGTAAAGTCGATCTGGAGACACATGGAGAACAGTTTTTGTTCGACATTGAATTTGATTTATTGGAAAAGTAACCATTGATCAAGGATACACATCCCCCATACTCTTTATCTTAATTAATTGGCAAGTGTTAAAGAAGATACTCTCTAAAAGAACAAAATTTGTCGCATTGGACCACATCCGATTTATACTTATATTTCACGAATGCGTTTGATTTGTTAGCGGTTAGTCGACCAGTGCAATTATTAAAATTAAAGATTGAATCGTGGGTTGTCTGATATTTTAATTCAAACGCGTTGTGTTATTTCCCAACTAACTTACCTATTTTGGAAACGACCCTGCTGCATGTTGTGTATAAATACAGGAAAAATCCAGTATTATTTTGCGCAAGCACAAAAAACAAATTTTCTCGGATAAACGAGAACTAAATAATGACATGAGGAGTCTTATACCGTATAAGAAAAGGGTGCGAAGAGAAAGACAAATAATTCAAGTTTAAAGTCCAATCTTATAGAACAGGATATAGACTTGTGTACATGATTGTGCTGTTTTCTTTCTCATTCATATTCGGCAATTGTCACAGAATAGAAATTTTAACATAAATGAGGCTTTTTTTTTCATGAAATAAATTTCATTCATCGTGAAAATCGTGATTAATTTCCGGATGTAAACGTTCGAGTACATATTAGAAAAAAAACGTTATACTATATGTTACATACCTTTATGAGAAACAATCCGGTTGTTATTGGTCTTGCCTAGCAGAGGTGTGTGCAAGGTATCAGGTGAAAGGTTATATTTCTAGAATCACTGAGTGCCGTTTTCATACATCAAGCAGTTGGCTAGAAACAACTTCAGGGTTCGCATGTGGTGCGATTAATGATCGTGGACAATCCGTTTCTTTCCAGTGTATAGTTGTATTTCCCGAATACGCTAGAGAATATCATCCCTAATGATACTACGGTTATTGTCATAAACTGACTATTTCAAATTGCGGTAACAGCTTTGGTGAGAGTACTGAAAATTGCTTCTTTTGACACGATGAAATGATGAAATTCGTCGAGGGCATAAAAAGCAATATCAGTATTGACAAATTATCTTTTATATTTTATGGTATGCTTCTAAACACTTGTCCTGCAGAAGGACCCTTATAGAACCTCTTATCTGGAGAGCCTTTGAGGGAATTTTCAAAGGTTTGATGGACCAGCACGTTTCTTTCAGTGCGTGCAATCCATCGATTATCTCTTCGTATCTCGATTAGCAAATAAATTTCAATCCTTTGAAATAGGTACATGCATATGATATGACGATCGATTAAATTTTTTGTAGACATGCGACTATAGGGTAGTACGTAATCTGATTACCGAGATTAGTATCGACTCAAATCCTAAGCACACAATTACTATCAAGTTGTATAATTTAAGTGCACATGTGAAATTCCCTGCGCCTGCCATTAATTTAACTATGTAATTACAGCAGAGTATAGGTATACGCAATTGGTACGTACTGCAAAAAAAACTCACATGCTCCCTCACATGTGTATTTATCGAGAAATACATGTATAAAGCCGGCCCCACACTACATGGCAAACTAGGCGAACGCCAACGTTTGCGTATATGCCATCGGTCTATAGTGGATTCAGCGAAAAAGTTAACATTTCTCATTAACGCTTAGAGGAGTTCCCAATGTTATTGCGATAAATGGTATTATTGAATTTGCATCTTAAATGTAAGGTAAAAACCGCAGTCTTACGGTCGAAAGTTGTTCAATACGAGATTATAACAGTGTGACGCGTTATATGTGTCTTTATAGGGAATAAAGTTATTATTATTATTATTATTATTAAAACAGTTCCTATAGGTACTTGTTGTAGTGTTTATAATGGTTGGATGATCGGCTATTGGATGTTCTAACAGAAGCGAGCAAGGATTCCTTATGAAAGTGTTTCCTAGGGACCCTCAAAGAAGAAAGCAATGGGTGGACACCTACGAATAGCGCATATTGTGAAGTAAGTAAAATTAAATTCTTACTTATTCATACCTCTACCATGTTGCATTTTAGACACATTTTGAAACCGACCTGCGGGAGAAAACTAGATTGGATCGCAAAACGAAAACTGAAAATTGCAAATCAGAAAAGTAAGAGTTGCCTTTGCGACTAAATCCATTATGTTCTCAACAATGTAAATAATTAAAAAACGGCAATAAGGTCTTTGTTATTTCCAGTATACGCCTGAACAATTCCAAATTCTAATGGGTTACATTTTGTGCCTTTTATGGGTTTTATATCGGTACGCAAACCAATACTAATTGAAATTAGGTTGTGTCATGTAGCAACTGTTTCAAACATTGGCTGTTACATGCACATTGAAGGTAATAAAATTCTCTACAGAAAGCTTCAGTGCAAAATTTGCGTAAATCGCACCAATAGTCTATAAACACCCAAAATATGGGATTCTCCCATAAGCTCAATGATAAATTTGAAAAAAAATGACGGATATGAGCGTATGGCCACACGGTCTCTATAAAGTCACTGTGTTGTGATAGCTCAGTGGCATTCGGAACTTTTGACAATGGTCTTATAAGGGCTGTTTTCCAAAGTTCAGAAAATATACCCATATGGAACGATGAATTAATTATGTGTGTAAGTGCATGTTCAATAAATGGCAAAAGCCTTCGGTAGGGGCATCTTTATTGAGATCCTGTCGACTTCCACTACTGGAGATGTAATAGCGTTGATTAATCTATGTAAGTCACTTATTCTTAGATCTTTAATGTGGAATTCTATTCTTGGTCGGATTTTATTATTCAGGTAATAGTCAATGAGCGAATTATACACAATAACTTGTCCACAAACGTTCACAAAGTAATTATTTATGCGATCTATTTAGACATCTTGAGGTAGGCTTTTGTTGGGCAATACCAACATCTCTAAACGCGTTCCAAAGTTTTTTAGGGTCATTTTTGTATCTATCTACTTGCGCTTTCATATACGCATCCTTTTCTCGCCTGATAGCCTGGTTAACGTAGTTCCATAACTGGACATAGTACTTCCTATTGGAAACATTTTTTGTTGATAGATGATTCTTGTAGGCATTATTTTTCAATGCAGTCATCTTTCTAATGGTATAGGTTATATATATTTATATATATTTTTTTTATTGTAGCAATTAATTTACAACTAGCCTTTTAGGCCAACAAGCAAAAGTTGTGAAAGATTCTGACTTGAATGGGGTTGCTCCCACTGGAGCTACTCCCTAACAAATTTTAAAATTTTTACACATTATCTAACACGTGGTTTATCTGCAGTCTTCGGTTGTTGGGCTCCTCATCTAACAAAAGGTTGATATATAATGGGTTTGGGTGCCGATGTAGTCGTCCGATGTAGTTCTCAGTGCATTTCCTTATCTCTCCTTTGACTTGTTATATTTAAGTCGTTATGTAACGGCTCATTTCTGATATACCATGGAGCGTCGGCGATGGTTCTTAGGGCTTTATTTTGAGTACGTTGAATTATGTTTATGTTACTTGCTTTGGCACAAGGCGGTGATTTATTACCTATTGCTTGTAAGTATACTAATGTAGCATGAATATCAAACAAATTCGTGACTCTTCGAAATGTTTTAAACATTTAATCTTATGTGAGAACTTTAATTTTGTGCACATTATTATTACCTACTTGTTGTAGCTGTACGTATCGAAAATGAATGTATCTGCCTACACCTGCATTTCACGTGTTACACTCCTACTGCATTGCAAAACTACAAAGAGATATTGGTTCTTAAAAGATCCCCAGTGTACAACATGTGCTGTAACTTTAACGAAATCGGCAAAATGTGCGATATCCATAGGTATTGACGGTGCCAACATGGTAGAAATAATGAGACAGTGCAGTTCGAGTAGTGCGTCATGGGTGTAATTTTTGATAAATGTAAGGTACAGTTCTCCTTTATGCGCTTGTTTTTTTTTAAGAATAAGCTAATTTAGTTGGTGTAGGTATAACGATATTAGTAAGTTTAAGTTTCATTATGTCACTTTGCGTTCTCCGTAATTGGGCTTGTCCTGTGGAGAATTGAAATAAATAAATAAATAAATAAATACATATCATGTTTAGATACATCGTAATGAAATACCTTACAAATAATAATTTTTTAAATTTAATAATACGTTGGATTGGGGCTGTATGGAAGAAGAGGGTCTCTCGGCACTGAATGCAGTCCCTTTCCCTGTTTTTAGCGCATTTCCACAAAAATAAAAAAAAAATGCGCTATTGTGGCCACTTTGTCCGTCCGTCCGTCCGTCCGCTAACTTTGCGACGCTACTAGTTTTTAGCGCATTTCCACAAAAATTAAAAAAAAATGCGCTATTGTGGCCACTTTGTCCGTCCGTCCGTCCGTCCGTCCGCTAACTTTGCGACGCTACTAGTTTTTTTATCTTAAGAGCTATTGTTCTACTTTTTTCGCTATTTGGTTCGTTATGGTGTCGAGTCTTGTACCAAGGAAGGAATTTTTCTGTACCGCTTACAAAAAAAGTTATTGTAAAAAAAACAAAAAACCGTTTTTTACATGTTCCATAATTTTTCACTTTTGCCGTTTATTAACGATCCTAGAGATCGTTTATAATTTTGCATTGCTATCTGTCGCCTGCCGGTTGGTCTCTCCGTCTGTTCCTTTGTCTGTCTGTCCATCTATCTGTCCGTGTGAACGATAACTTTGTTTAGAAATGTTCGATCGCTTTTACATCTCCGTTAGTTATGAACTGAATTGCATGAAATTCAATATGGGCATAGCTTTAGCAATATAATACGCAATGCCAAAAGTTGAATCGAATCGATTCAAAATTCACAGTGCCCTTTTCGCATCTCGACCATTTATAAACCGAATTGCAAACTTTTTTACTTATAAAAGTATTTGAATGAAATTTGATACATAGGCACTTGGAATAAAGGAAAATCAAACGCCAATTTCAAAATTTGGTTTTGCGCATGCGCAGTGCCAACTTTTTTATTTATGGAAGAATTTAAACGAAATTTGATACATAAGCACTTCGAATAAAGGAAAATCAAACGCCAATTTCAAAATTTGGTTTTGCGCATGCGCAGTGCCAACTTTTTTATTTATGGAAGAATTTAAACGAAATTTGATACATAGGCACTTGGGATAAAGGAAAATCAAACGCCAATTTCAAAATTTGGTTTTGCGCATGCGCAGTGCCAACTTTTTTATTTATGGAAGAATTTAAATGAAATTTGATACATAGGCACTTGGGATAAAGGAAAATCAAACGCCAATTTCAAAATTTTATTTTGCGCATGCGCAGTGCCAACTTTTTTATCTATGGAACTATTTGTGAAATTTGATACTTAGGCGCTTGGAACAAAGGAAAATCTAACATTAGTTTTAAAATTTAGGTTTGTGCATGCGCAGTTCCAACTTTCTTATTTAGAAAAGCATTGAAATAAAATTCTTCGCATAAACTGAAATTGAAGTAGCACGTCAACAATGGATTGCCCATGTGCAACGCTATCTTTCATATTTGTGGGCGGATTTTACGATTTTAACAGAAGTTGCATCTTACAAATGGGAAATGAATGCAAGTGGAAATGCGCTTTATGTAAATCGTTTACGATTACTTTTTAACTTGTTAAATCTTGCAACGGGAACCAGAGGCACATTGGCAAATAGTGAATAATGAAAGGGTAAAACGATACTTAAAATTTGTAACATAATTTAATCCAAACTTAGTATTCATACGTATAATCTGGATATTTGCTTTAAAATAATAGGATGTAAATAGGTCACGAACCGAACTAAACCCCCACATTTTAATATAATGCGCCCTTACAAATTATCCCAGCCTTTCCAGCAGTTATTGTTTTAATGCGATGACCGATAACAATTTTCTCTTTTTATGATTACGACCATTGTTACGCCGCCTTAAATAAATCAGCTAAAGAGTGGACTTCTATAATAAAATTGAGTAATTTCGCTGCTAGAAATAAAATTTATGGGAATTTAGACAAAAAGAGTTAAAAGTTCCTTCTCGCTTTTCACAGACAGAAATCTGAAACAGGAGATCTATTTTAAATTAAATTAATTGTATGATTCTGTCCTTTTTTCTTTGAATCAAGTAAAACCTTAACCCCCACTCGGCTAGCGTTCTGTCAGTTGAAGTTCTGAAGATATCGAAGCCAATCTGCTGTGGTTAAGTGAATCTGAGGTGCTATAAAAAAGCGTTAAAAAGCCGTTATGAAACAAACACGAAGCCGGAAAACGATTGGAAAAGATAATTTAAAAACATCGTAAGAGTATATCGGCATCCCTTACTTTAAGCGATTCGATTTTAAATTCAACTTCACTAGATGGCTGACAAAAATCTTAAACGAAATTGATAACCAAAAGCGATTTCCTATCATCAAACTTAAGAAGGGGTATATAAAGCGTGTTCTAATGGAACGTTGCAATAGACAATAGCAATAATTAAGAAAATGTATCTACCAGCGCAATTGTTCGCATTTATTCTTGCACTCACTCAATTATAGAGTCCCTCACCGAAAGATCATTATTGAAGAATCAGCTTAACTTTAATTTTAGAATACCGGACGGAATAAATCAAGCCTTTCATGATGGTATCGTCTCTAATGACCCGGAAAGATCTTATTATTAAATTGCCAAGATTTGAAACTGGATTATGTGCACATCGCACCATAATCACACCACGATTTATGACAGTCGTAAAGTTCCTCTCCAATATCTCATTTAAGTTTCATTAGCGCAATATTCACTTCAGTGTTGTTGAAATTTTCATTTCGACTACGGTAGGGTTACATTGTAGTTTTGAATATTTCGTCATTTTGGACGCGAAATTTTTGTTTCTAGTTGGGATCACTGGAGGCTCTTGTAGTTTGCGAGCCCTATAAGAATTAAGAAAATAACAGTTGTAACCACTTACATTAAATAATCTAAATCTAAAAATCATTATTTATTATACAAGACGATAAAGGGATATTTTAGTTTCCCTTTATGTATAATACAAAACTTTATTTTATAGCAAAAGCCATATAAATCATTGTAACGCTTCTGACAATTCTGAATTTAATTTAGAGACGTCAAAAATAGCAAGCTTAGGTTCTACCGTCGCGATCGTTGCTATAGAAACAGAATTGTCATACGTTCTTGACGTAATTTTATATCGTGCATTTGAAATAAGAATGACAGATGTCATTAGAACGCACACTCATCTGTTTCACTTTATCTACCCTTACGGTTAAAGTGATCACTTTATCTACCCTTATAGTTAAAGAACGGCTTAGCTTACTCATTCAAACCTGTTAAAAAATGTCATTTTAACATATGCTATAAAATAAAATCATTATAACAATTACCCGCTGTAATTTTTTAGTGACATTAAAGTAAGTAGTCCAGATGGTAATATTTCTTCCATTATTTAAAAATGCGGTGTATTTTCTAATATTAGGATACTCCAGAGGTACACCAATTTATGCAAGTCTTACAAATTCTCCAGACATAATTGAAGTATTAAATTCAGAATTAATATTTTTTTCAAATTTTGATTAAAAATTAACGAGTCGGTAAAAGAGAAATTAATTAAATTCTCTCCTATTCTCAGAAAAAAACCGTAGAGATCAAGGTTCGAACCTACTTACCCCGCACTTGTATTTAAAATTTTATTCGTTTCGGCATTCTTACGCCATCTGTGTACTTCTCGTGTAAGTTCTTCTCAACTAGCTTTATTGGTAGAGTTATTATTTCATAGTTCGCTATTTTGCTGCTAGAGGTCACCAAAATCAAAGCTAATATTTTTATTTTAGTCAACTCCTTGAAGTAAGGTTTGTGCACATTAGCTTTCGATACAGTCGAGTTGTAATTAATATTGTTGTTTGAATAGTCATTTGGCAGTTTAGCATACTTTGTTTTAGAAGCCATATTTCGCCAGATATCTCTTATTTCCCTGACTACTAGTTGATCTTCTGGTAAATCTATTGAATTTAAATTAGTTAT
>NW_022170509.1:19957461-20015230 GCF_008802855.1 Photinus pyralis
ATACGCCGTATACTTAAAACAAAATTACACGGTAGAAATACAATTAAAGCTATCAACACTTATGCCACACCAGTACTTACTTACATACTCTTTTGGGATTATACGTTGGATAAATACAAATTTAGAACAAGTACAGAGAAACACCCGTACACTATTAACAAACCACCATATACATCACCCTCACTCTTCTACTATACGACTTTACCTTCCTCGTTCGGGAGGAGGTAGAGGACTTACAGATATAAAACTATTGCACCAAACACAGATACACAATTTACGACAATACTTTTATAACAAATCAGATACTGCAGTCCTACACAATACAGTAACATATGCAGACAAATCTTACACACCACTTAACCTACACGAAACTAATATACTCCCACCCACATCCAAACTTACATACATTACAAATAACATACCGACATGGAACCAAAAGCCTTTACATGGACCATTTCCACAGAAGGTTGGCCAGGATTGTGTTCTATAGCAACGCACACTTGGTTGTCTGAATGTGATATCTTCTGGGAGACTGAGGGTTTCATGTTAGCAGTACAAGACCAGGTCATTAACACACGCAACATAACACATGATTCTACATACACACATGATCCACCGACCACAACGTATACAACAACAGTACTCGCTCACAACACGGTACACAACATACTGTAGTATCTCCACCTCTAACCCAAACAATCACACAAATACAACTTACCGAACAAACAAACACAATAAATACAAATAACGCAACATGCACTACAAAGACAGGCCCACTTGATAAAGGTACACATCCTAGCACAGTTAAAAAACACAATACTCTTTCACAGAATTTTTTATAAAATTACGCTGTTCGAGCTCATAATCTAAAAGTTGCCTTTTTTCAGCTGTGATGTGTTGTGTTTTACATTTATCGATTCCAAAGTCCATTTGTATGTCACGTGAAAATGTTTCGGTGATGTGTAGAAGGTGATTAAGTTTTATGCTATTTGCGATACGAGAAAAAGAGACCCCGATTTGGATTTAGGATACTTCGAACCGCGTGACAAAATTCACAGGGCAAGGCAACTTTTGGGTGGCCGAAGACTACTCCCCGACGACGTGCGCCTTGCAAAAGATGGCTTATTTCGCTTCTGCGAAAAAAAAAAAAATTCCGCCACGCAGGAGTTTACAGGATCTGTCCAACGACACCAATTTGAAAACAATCGGACCCAAACTATAGAAGAAGAAAAAGAAGAAATTGAAAAATCACCACGTTAGTAAACAGTAACTCGAGGATGGCACCCAGCTGTAGCCGACCCCAGATCATGTAGCCCCGTCCCTAAAGTTGTTAATTATACGGCCCCGGTAGGTACATATACAATCCTCGTCTTTTCACAAGCGTTCTTCTACGGGTCCCCATCTGCTGCTAAACCGGAGCCAGAGTTTGGAAAATATTGACTCTTCACAGCAACACTAACTGCAAGTACGAACTAAACGGAGAATGAGGTGCCGGAAAAGTCGAGACGCACATGATTGGAGTGGGGGTGGTTGCTTAGAGTTACTGGGGTTCACTCCGAAGGGCAGACATTATTGAATTCATTATGTCGTAGACAACCTAAGGGGTTAAAGGTAGATTTTATCCCACTTAGGTGGTGATTTTCTGGTGACGGACTCAACGCATCGACGCTGGGGTTTCAGAGGGTGTTTACTGTTTAGACTCTTAAAGCAAAGTACATTGCCAAATGTCAGCTTGTCTCTAATGTTTTGAACATTACACATACAACACGATGGATAGGCTCTGTGCAATACGTGGCCACCGTTTTTTTAAATATATATCCGATGAACCCAGTTGGTAGTCGCCTCTCGAATTTCTACGTCATCCATTTCATCAAAATCTCCCTAACTTCCAGTTTTTCACGAGGAGGACCTGGTGTGAAGTAAACTGTTCGTCACATATAAGCTTCATGTGTAGAACGAGCAGGCGCTCCGTCAAGTTGCAATGGAAGTTGTAGTAGTAACTTGAAAACCTCTGACGCTAGGTATAGGGAAATTTGGTATCTAACCACGTAGATTCGCATGTAGATATCGAAATTGCAACCAAATACAGGATGTTCTATTTAAAATAAGAACGCTACTATGGACATCCGGTAAAACCAGAAGTGAAACGATCATGATAATTTTTTTTTCGACAGATTATGAAAAACTGTGCTGGTGTAAACATTTTCAGATTTAATTCATCAATAAAAGCCTGTATACTTTTAGGTAACAGTTTGCGTTAAACAGCCTGTATAATATGTATATAAGTAAAGAATTAAAAAGTTTGGGATCATCACTATGGATTTAGTTTAGAGTACCTATATTTTGCTAATGTGGGTGTAAATTACATTCAACTCGAGTAAAGTCGAAAAATTGCAATTTAGTATCGATCGTGCTGTACCAGTGACAGAGTTCCGACCGATTATTTATTGTGTTAAACGCATACCGTGATTCGGAGTAACACAATATTGTTACGTAGGTATTAAATACACGGCAAGCATATGAAATTTTACTTACCAACAACGTTTAGTTTGTACGCTTGGCTAATTTTTGGTTCGGTGCTGACCTGACATTCGTATATTCCAGAGTCGCGGGTTTGGGGAGATGTCACTTTTAGAGTCCATTCATCTGATCCATCGGTATGAAGGGACTGAAATCGCTGATCGTTGGTATATGTAAGAATCCCCACGGTAAGGATGTGAAGGTCTCGTTTACGAATCCAGGACACCTGAAAACATACACTTGGTCTGACAGTTGCAGATGAAATTCAATAATGTTACACTCTCAGACACATTAACGTTATTCCCAATGTAACAAAAGCACTCGATTTTTTCCCGATACATCTATAGTTTGCAATTATTACTGCGCACACAATCAATAATTTAGAATTACTTTTTATAATCCAAACAACGGAAACCGCAAGAAAGATGAACACCACAATGAACAAATATAAAAGAATTTGAATATTTCCCGTTGCTACAATAAAGGTCTTTTCACATAAATACGAAAAAGAAACATATTTTCTCGATTTTTAAGCGTTCTGTGTTGTGATTCCATTATTCGAAAAAAAGGTGTTAAAGAATATGAAAAGAAAAAAAAATTAATACCGAAACATTGCGATTAAACCCAAAATACAATCAATTTAAACAACCTATGTCTTTTTTGTGTTACCGTTCAACGGTGAGATCTAAAGTTTAGGTAAGCGAAAATATATTTATTGCACCAAACTGACCCTCTGCTCATCTACCGCAATTAATTGAATCGTAATAACCAGTAATCCGCGTTCCCCCACCATTTGGGAATTGGGTTTAACATAATGTTTGACAATTTTATGCGCTTACTATTTTCATTAAGGTGCAATACTTCTGATGATATAAAATATCCCTTTGCAGTAAGGCGTGACTGGAATTGGAACAGGGGTATATCCTTATAATTTAGAAACGATCATCAGATTATCGTTTCTAAAATGTTTCATACAATCTACCGTTCAATTTGGTAATCGTTTGAGCATAACTTTAAACGACGTTAAAGGAAGCCGTCTAGGCGTCTACTATAAATTATAATATACATTATATGCGGTTTCGGTTGTAGATAAACTGGCGGTTTACATTTTACGGTGCGGATTTTTGGGAACATGGAGGTGAAAACAAAATTAAATCGATCGAATGATGCCGTTACTTTTGAGTGTCTATTAAACAGAAGAGAGTTTTAGTTTGAATTTCGGCAATAAGCATTTTTATTACTTATTGGTCTCTTTATTTTTGTATGCATTAACACCTTACTAATGCGTCGACATTTTGTTCCACTCTTTATTATTATCTGTCTAAAATCAATACGTGAAAAATAGGTCCAATTTACATACAATTTTATCTCGTATAATAGTGAATACATCTTTTGCTGCATTTGTAACGCTCTGAAATTGCAAGCTTGAATATACTGAAATGATTGCAAATAATTCAAAAGTGCATACTAGACTCCCAAAGATTTTTGCAATCAATAAATTTTAAGAGGTACCAACGTCCATACTTACTTACAAGACATGCCATTTGATCACAACCTTTTACTAATTGTAATTATAACTCAACTGCAAATGTATTACAGACATCGGCACGGATATTAGTCCGGATTAACCATTAGACAGAGTAGGCAACTGCCTATGGGCTCCGCGTCGACAAAGTCCTCATGCACCCATCAAAATAAAATTTTATTTGAAGATTTGAAATTGACGTTCTGTTAATTTAAACTGAGTAGTCAGCCAAGCATATGACGAGGTTTTTCTAATTTTTCTGCATTCTCTAAATTACACCATACAATGAATAAGGTAGTAAGAAAGAGAAGAAAAAATGCTTGCCGTTTAAAAAGTTCAAGACTTAAAAACCATGTGTCAACAAAATATGTGAAATAATTTCAAATGGAAGTGTTTTAAATTTCATACCTATTATATCAAACAGCTTGACCGTGAGAGCTTTTAATAAACACCGGCATTGTGACAGAAAAAATGTATTTTAAAAAGTAAGAAATGGGTGAAGTGAAGGAAAGGGGGCCCAGAGAGTTGCATTGCCTAGAGCCCCTGACAAGGTTAATCCGGCACTGACGGAAATAAATCCACTCATTAACATGGCTATTATTAAAAAAACGGGTAAACATAGACATTATGCTCTCGCAGACTTTTTTTGTAGCAAATTCCGTTCTCTACTATCAAATTCAATGGTTCAAGTAAAGTTGTTAGAAACTATCTGATAAATATATTTTCAATAAATTAGAGTACGTTACAACCTTCAATCTTAACAGTATTAAATAGAAAGCTGGCAATTTAGAACCATACTGTGGTTAACATTATTTAAAGGTGAATATGTAATTGCCCACTACATATTTTTAATTAATACATATTTTACCTGCTTATACTACGTAAGCACCTGGCTATGCAAAGAAGCTGTTGATAAAACTTTATGCAAGAGACTAAGAAGATTTTGGATCATAAAATACACCATTTGTATTAATACATGTCAGCATTTGCACGGATTGAGGGGGGTGCTAAATAAAATTTCCATCAAGTTTTCTTGTCAACAAAATCCAATATCCGTTTTGAGTTTGTCGTTACAAAACTTTGCAAATGACGTATATCAAGTGGCATAAAGCAACTGCGTGATTTGCGGATACTAAGGCAATTAATACTATCTGTTTATTTAATTTTAGGGGGTTGTCAATATCGAGAAAGAGCTGCACAAATTATAGGACGAGATCAAACCAATTATGTTTCTAACGAGGGAAATAAGATCATAACGTTAATGTTGTAAACTTGTAAATTGTAATTCATAATTATTTTTATTTTATTGACCGCATCGCTCTCTAGTGAAAGCAATCACACTATACTATCATCTTACAAAATCTTCAGATGTACTACTCCCCAAGGCTCGGTGGTCAATTAAGGACTTCCTAAATATCATCTTACACGACTCGAAAACTCCCCTTCATACTTACGTATTAAAGTATTTAATAGTGTACCAAAACACGTCGTTATAGGAATTTAAAAATACATGACACATGTTGTGAGTCAGTGATGTTTAGGTTTTTGCGTTTGGGTTGAATACGAATATGTGTCACTTGTGATAATATGGTTTGTTTCAGAGTGGAAGGCGTTTTGTGTCGTTTACTTGTGCTAAGACGTGTAATTTTAATGGGTGAATCTGTTGTAAGTTGTTTTTTTTTTCGTCGTCTGGTCTTACGGAGATGTCATTAAGGTAAGTATCTCTCGACGCTTCCTGTGCTGCTTTGTCGACTACCACGTTACCAGCGATTCCAACGTGTCCTGGTATCCAGATGAAAACTATTCTAATGTGCCTTTCTTGTAATTTGTGTTGTATGGTTCTTATGTTGTTAATCAGTGGATCTTTTTTATGCTTTATGTTTGAAATTCGTTTGATGGCACTCAATGAATCCGAACATATAATATATTTGTGTCCATCGCCGTGAGAGCACATCAATAACGCTTGCCAGATTCCTTAAAGTTCGACCGTAAATAAAAAATATGTTTTTCCGTATGTATGGATGGCGCTCCCAGTATCTGTTATCGTTTTACATCCATTTGTATATATTGCTGGGAAATTTCAGTTGTGGGGTAGCAATGGTGTATAGCGTATAGCGGAGAAATTACCTGTCTGTGCCACAAGATGTGTTGGCGAACCATCATTTGGTATCAGTAGGGCCTCATCATTGAGAATGGTAACTATCTCTTCTCCTTCTATGTCTCGATGAGTAGATCCCCACAAAGTATGAGGACTATTGAAATATCCCAGTAACAAAAACGGTTTAGGAAGTCCCATTGTTGGTCAGGGAAATACAGGGAACACAAGTATAGCGACTAATCCATGTGCCCTTTGGCCACCGGCAAGATCTCTCCTTAGGAGTTTATAGCCTCTCAATGAATAGGGTTTCAGTGGCTTAGGGTGAGTTTTATATATCGCTACACAAAGTGGGTCATTATCACAAGTAGGCGCTTAAGATTGTCCGTAATGATGAATCAAACCATTACAATTCAATTTTTTCACTTCTGGGCTCCATTTGTATATTATATATATGGATATAAAACGGTCAAAGCAGGGACAAGAAGACAGGTATTAATAACATGGAATTTAAAGAATTTGTATAATTAATTCGTTTGCTCTTTTTCATGTTCAAATTTGTATTGTGTCCTTTGTTTGTCTTTTTTAGTAACAAATACAGCTTTTAATGTGTCTACCAAACATGGTAGAAGTTCTTTTGCTAATTCTTTGACTTCTATTACATTCCTTACAGATAATACAGTCTTGCTATAAGACATATTTCCAATTGTAGTTGGCCTGACTACCTTCTTTGCTTCAATATAGGATATGTTTTCCCTCGCTTTAATTTCCTGTATGGCCACTTCTTGTTTATAGCGGGTGGTGCCTAGCGCGACGCAGCATAGCAAAACTTCAGGTAGTTGACTATTCTCTTCTCCCTCAACGACTTGATGTAGTTCCAGAATTTATTGGAATTCTTCCGCAGATCCATTTCACTTCGATTAATGTACCTCTTATGAGCAATGAGGATCATTGTTTTAAGTTCTTTTCTGGCTTCAATGAAGTGTTCCGATTGGTCTCGTAGGCAAAACTTATTTTTCTGTTTGATTTTCTTAATAATGTTTATATTAAACCAGCTAGGATACTTATGGGCACTGTTAGTTAAAATTAGGTCAACTGTTCTACGGAAGCTGACAATGAACGACTGTCCAAGATATTTAACCAAATTGATAGTAAATCGTACGATCAAGGCAGTGTCAATAGTCAATAGAAATTTTAAATATAATATACCTAAACATAGACTTCTAAGCATAGGATATCTTACTCATATATGACTTCTCATACACTTAATTTTTGGATTTATAATAAATTTGAGTCCCGTTAATTTTAAATCCAATTTGTTTTTACCTAGTAGGTCGTACTATTCCATTTAGTTTATTTATTTTTTGTTATCTACTAAAGACAATTTGTTTGCCTTATATTATTACTAGATCATTTTTGAAGTCATTCTGGGTGGTGAGTACAAGTACAAAAAATAAAAAAGCTTCCTGTTATGCTTATTTTCTCATTTAATATTTTTAGCAGTATACTTACAGCTCTATCGCCTAAATTGCGAACCCGACAATGTAAATGAGCAGTTTGGCCAACAGTCGTGGTTACTTCTCGCCTGGTGGAGTTGTCAAAATATGGTTGACTGAAAGGCTGCTCCCAATATGGACTATGGTCAGACCCCGCTCTTGTTCTTCCTATAACAATAAACAACCTTTTATTAATAAATCTATAAATCTATAACATATAAAGCGCATTATAATTTTTGTGTTTAGAAAACAAACATTTAACCAACAAAGATTTAACCAATTGTAACAAACTATCCAGGAAAAATGGCAAGAGCCCTGAAATTGGCTTAAGATGTGGAAGCGAAAGTCGCCGAAGATACCGCCAATATCGCATTCCTTAACGCACCGTGTGGATGAATTGGAGCAATACATCCTCCGTAATAATTTACGTTTTTTCGGAATTGAAGAATCTCATATATTGAACCAAAAGGAAGACACCACCGAATTAATAATTGACGTTGTCAAAAAGTTCCTTCATTTAGATATTGAAAAAAGTTGGATAGATCGTTGCCACAGCGATGAGAGAACAGACAACAATGGACCACGCTTAATCATAGTCATATTCACAAGTTACAGCAGGAAGTTTATGCAAATAAACGCGATATCAGGTAAGTGAGATCAGAACTTAACCACAACTCGATTATACCTTCTTCAATTGGATAAAACCAAACATTGGACGAGTAATGGGAAGATAAAAGGAGTGCTTTTAAATGGAACAAAGAAAACCATTACGAATTCGGAAGACATGAAATCTTAAGGAAGTTCCTGCAGATTTCAGAAATACACCCAATGCAACCGTTATCTCTAAAGACTCATGATACACCTGCACAGCAATGGATGAATGGATGATACCAAGAGTCAGCCGTCGTATAAGTTAATTGATCATGAATTTAATTTACATTGTCGATGTATGTATATCAGATTTCAGTGCAGGGTATACAAATCCTTTGTTGACTAGGATCAAGTGATTTAGCACTTCATGTATTTTGCTTTTATCTTTCTTATTGTATACAGGGTGTAGCACCTAAGATCCCTCGAATCATCAGTCATTTACCAAAAATTTTACGAAAAAAGTCTTAGAGCAAAATTGTACACAATTACCGCCAGCATGTTTCTAAAATATTTTTGATCACGAGGGGCGTGCTGTATTCCAGTGGCGTATCAAACTTGCATTTTTTTTAAATGGAACACCCCATATTTTATTTTTGATTTGGAGAGTACTTATTTTTATGCAACATGTTATACCCCTAACTTTAACGATTTCGCTGTTATTCCCTTTTTTGGGCAAAATTTGACAGTTATTTGAATTTTTTTTTGAAAGATACTAAATCGCACAGGCGGCTCATATTTGGACTGAAGCACAGGTTAAGACCTCTTCCCCAATGACATAATTTTTTTAGGTATAGAAAAAATAAAACTTTTGATTGACCTTCGCAAAATGTAATATTTTTTTAATATTTCAAATGCCCCCCCCCCCCCCTAAACAAATTATACTCCTGGGTAGTCAAAACTACAAATTTTCCACTGATATAAACAAAACCACACATTTCATAAGAAAATTTCAGAGAAAAATCATCTCGAAATTGATGTCATCAATACCCATCGAATTGCCTTGAATGAAGCGAAAAGGTGCCATTGCTTTGAATTAAAAGATAGCATTGCCTCAAACTGCAGATGAGGTAAAAGACCGAACTAGATGTATTGATTCGAGTAATAAACAGTGTGATACCAGTTATGATAGTTTTTGTTATTTTTTTGTATAGGTGGGGAAATGCTCCTTATGCACACTCTAGAAGGAAGTTCCAGAGTAGTGTGGGGCTCTCCCACTTGCTGGGAATACCGACTAAAACCTCAACTAAGACTTCGGCTGCTGAGGCCATTTGCCTATCTCCCTATTTATTGCTTTATATCATGAAGAGCTTTTACAAAGATGTAGACGAACAAGACAAACAAAAACTAAGCAACATTTACATACATACTAATATCACAATTCACAGATTATCACAGTTCATTCAAAATTCCAATGCTTCGTATGAATCTTTAAATACTAATATGGTCTATAAATATGACTTATCAGCAGACGAGTTAGTTGCATACTTTAACAATATCGCAAGCGTTATAGTTAGTTCCAAAGTGTAGCGTAGCTTTAGCGCACGCGGCCTGTTTGATGACACAGCTAACACATTTTTCCATGTTGTGCCATCTAGCAAGTGGTTTCCTTTTTTAGCATTGGAAATGCTTATGTTTTGTATGGGTTTGAAGTTACTGGTTAGTCGAGCAGAAAAGAAGACAATTGGTGTCGCATCAGGATTTAGGAAAACTCGCGGACACGGTCGATATGGTACTTACTTAACAGTGCGCAAGGGTTTTGTTAATTCGAATCTAAATTTATCGCACATCGCCCGTGATGGTATTATACGCATGTAACGACGCTTATTATTTAGAAATTTTACGATTGCGCGCCCATTCCAACCTAACCTATAACGGGCCTTTTATATTGACCTCACTAAACAACACACACATGAACAGGCTGTTTCAGATAAACGGGCACTGATATAAAATGTGTTTTTTTCTAATTCGAGCGCGGAGAAGCCATCTCTTTCTTTCCGAATGCTTTCTCTGTCTTTCACTCACTTCATTCGGAAAGCGCACGACCTGCTCAATGCTAATCAATAGACTTGCGCAAATTTCACACATTCCCGCTTTATTCCTTAATACAAGGAAAGCTGTTTAGAAATCGCCAGTTAATCCGTTTCTGTTTAGTATGTAAGAGCTCGAGATCTTCAACAAAACTGGCACTAAATTTTCCCCCATCACTACTTTATTCCTTAAACAGAAGTAGAAGTGCACCAGCACGTAACCCTCAGATTGTTAGAAGTTAGATAAGGGTGTAACATGATGAAATTTTTATCTAATCACCCCCACATTTTTGCTCAAAATTAAATTTTTTTTGGCTTAAATGTATCGTTTTAATGCCTTACACTACGTGGTTTATTATAATTTAAATTGGCTTAAATTTTTGAATTTTTAGACTTATTTTAAACAAGTAACAAGATCGCTTAATATATAAATACACCGTAAAGGAATGATTTGAAATTATTAATTCACGTAAACTATTTTTCTGAGCATATTGAGGCATCCATGATTGTCAATATAGTTCAAAACGGTAGTTTCTACGTTGAATAAATACTTACGTAAAGGGACAATTAAACAATCGATTTCCAAGATATGTAACGTTTATTAATTTCTTTTGTCCGTCTAAATTAAAGTTTCGGGTAGATTAAGTTAATTTATGGATGGTGATTACTGATTACATATATCCTAATAATTTACTCATTTCAAAATTTCTTCATCCAAGCGTTGTAAAAAGGTCAGGTTTCGGTCTTTAATTTAATCATGGATTTCGTGAATTATTATCGGTCTAATCATTGAATGTCTTTAAAATCGTGAGATTTAGCAATGAGGGTACCTTTATTGAGGGTGTACGACAGTTACGCTCGCTAACAGCGAATGCAGATTTATTCTAAATTCTATTTCCGTAGCATAAAATACCTATTTTTGCATATTATCAAATTACCGAACTTTTTTAACGAAAAGTCGTATGGAAAGTGTTACTTTTTCCACGATTTATACTATGCGTTTCCAGGCCGCTAGTCCTATCTATGAACAGTAGCATCAATTTTTGAGTGACAGTAAATCGCGAACGTCAATTATATTCAATTATGTGTTATTAAGGATCACTGTACAACAAAATTTCGTGTTCAACACATTTTGAACGTGTCTTTTTTTCATGACTCTCATTAATCAAACTGCAAATTCATGAAAACTTTCAAAACTAGTTGTACAAATAACTATTTTCGTGCGTTAACTACCATTGCGATTGCGAGGTCTTTTATTACAATATTATCGAATTTTATCACTTTTATGCGTTTTTGAACTTAAAAAGTAATGGTCGGTCTGATTGAATATTTATTCCACAATCATTAATTATCGTGTGTTCAAATGTAGAGCTCGAGAGTAAATAGTGATTTTGCTCACTTCTATATTCTCATTGTAGGTACACACCTATTTAATCATACTGAATTAGCTGCTGTAGATTTGTGTGAGTAGTTTCTTTTCTTTGGCAGTTGTAAAAGTGATTTTCTCATATTCTTATATCTGATATCTTAAGCTTGATAGTTAACACGTTCTCGAATTTTACCTTAAATTATTTCTAATAAAAAGCTTCATTCTGCATTGATACAACAAAATAAGTACAAAAATATTTACGCCAAACTTATTTAACCACAAGATCTTCTCACTCCTATAGCAATATTGTTCTTTTTTTTTGTTCTCCCCCTTATCTGCATAATACGTAAAATAGTTCTGTGTTTGCTACCGATTGCAAATAAAACTGTTAGTGATGCTATTAACGTCGCTAGTGATGTTTTTTTAATCGTAGTACTGGGTACTGGAGGTTTGATGATAGCACTACAGATCTACTGTTCTGGAATGTCAACAAAAGGTATGAAAGCAGGCTCATAAGAAACTCTTGTAACTAAGTCTATAGTGTTCTTGCTTACAGATAGAGAGGTTTTTTAAAAGAATACAATACAATATACGTAAACATTTTCCTATGTTACACGGGACACACTAAATCATTAGAAACTTTAGACCGAAGTTTATGGAACTTAAATAACAGATAGAGACCAATGTCACTCGAAATCTGGAAATTTGGTAGGTACCTACTTATTTTATTGTAATCCGGTTTTCTAATTAACAATCGAGCTTACATACAAGCGGTGTAATAAATGAAGCTTTATTCGGTACGAAAGCGCAAAATTAAATACATACGTTCATATCATTGATGTAAAATGTCGATGCACTCAAATTGATGAGGGTGGTGGGGTTCTAACGATGATATCGTTCTTTTTCAAAAATAATTCTGTATATACATTATGTCACATACATTTCTTAAACACCTCCAAAAATTATTGTATCAATTTTCTAACACCGTTTTTCTTTCTTTTTTTTTGTTTTTTGACGTTTGAGTAAGTATTTCTAATTAACAATATCTCACTCGTCTAAATAAATTTTGTTTGCCATTTGTTAAGAGGTAATTTAAGTTGGCTAAATTCACTAATACTTTGATATAGGTAACCAACGTAGAATGACATAACCCATATATTGGTAATATGGCGTATGTACTCGTAATATCGTAATGTAAATTAAGACGTGTTGTAGCGGCATCAATGTATAGGTAAGTACTAATGTAGCGCTATGTCCGAGGTTGTTTGGTTTTCAAAATTTTCTAAAACAAATACTTTTATGCTACTTCATCCGATGATGTTCTATTTTCTTAGCGATTCGTAATAGTGGTTTGCGGTTTGTAGCTCACCTTTTAAGTTTTAACCTATTTGGCCGTATAGTTAAGAGTTCTACTTACACAAACTAACTTCAAAGAAACATCCACACCTCGCCCTTTTAAATAATGTTGGTTAACAACCAGTTGCATGATTAAATGAGAACAAGTCGCAGATCCCACACAGGAAGATTCCATCGGATACATCCCGGTGCTCGTGCTCAACGTAGTGGATATGTACGAATCTGTATACTTAAAATGAAAAAGAAATAGGAAATAGGCCAGTTTAATAGTCGGGGATGTGAACTCCCGTTTGGATTTTGCGGAGGCTGTAGGTGTGATATCACAGGCTCGTCATAGACCACAATTCATCGACCCATTTCTTCCCCCCAAATATTGGTAAGTGTGGATTGCAAGCTTTCAATTGTTTAGCGGATTCCTCTTTCATTGTTGTCATTTTTTTTTTGTGTATGTAGGTAAACGTATCTTTAAAAGTGCAAAACCGAGAAAATGTGCATTTCTCCTTACCTTTCGACGCAGGGTACAAGTTTATTTACTTAAGCGTGCCGGATACAAATTGCCCCACACAGATAATATAGGTACCTATTTAAGGTATAGGATATCCCATAAATTACCTGTCAATACATTTTTGGAAGATTTCGCTGTGGCACTAGCTTATCTCTTTAGGTAATTTCTGCTAAATTTTGACATACCTCGTAATACGTGTACTAAGTTTGTTCACTGAACATTCCACTGGCAGTCATGAAAAACGACAACGTTTGCTTTTTTTTGAATTACGTGTTAATAAAGGAACGCTCCATCAGTCCCTTCCATCGATACCTGGAATGCGCCCGTGCTTCGTGATAATTTAACGAGTGAACCTTCAAGTGATCATACATCGATTAAAATTACGTTATTTTGGTCTCTGTACAAATGCGCGAGAATTCGGATACGTTTTAAACGGGTACATACGCACTTTATATGGAACTGTAAGTAACTCATGTCTAATTTCATATACTGCGAATTGCTTGAGAACACCAATTATTATGGAAAAAAAAACATCTCCTAAAAGAAGACGACTTCTATAGATAATATCAATGCCCGTTTTCCCAAATTGTTGCTACGTCCGGAGCTGTGTTATTTTACTTACAAATAAAGTAGGTAGATAGATGAGGTATGTACACTGTACATTTCGCTAGTTAACACATATAAATTAACTTCGGCGCGATGGAAGTTACGTGGGAAATTTATTTATTTACTACTACTAAACCCAAGGTATTCATTTACTCTCACTAAAATTTTTCGTTGCAGATTCATCCTTAATTCATATTTGCTGTGTTTTCCTCACTCTGGCAATAATGATCAAACTGGCAAAATTTGAACTATTTACCATTATAACTAATTAGAGGAGAATAATTCAGTGATTACTTTGTAGAAACAAGTAAGGTATTTTCTAATGTCAATGCGTCAGTTAAATTTCAGTTGAGGGAAAGAAAAATGTTATGTTTAATGTAGGTACTTACGTCAAGTACTAAATTAAAGATCCTCGGATTCTTCAACAATTTATGATTTTGGTTTATATGGAGCAGTTAACTACCTACCTCTGCTTTTAACATAAAAAGTAATTAGGTAAACAGTTATTTTCTGGGTATAATTAATATTAAAACATTTGTTTCGTGGTTCGATTGTTACAACCCACCCACACAAATAGATAGACAACCGTTGAAGCCACCGTTCAATCAGAGTTGTTCGTGATAGTGGTGCGAACAGTCCAATCTCCAATTAAAACCTTGTTTTATCAGTTTGCTCAGTTATACAGTACAGGCCGATGACATTTTCATGTTTTCAAGTACTGCAAGTTGAATTTTATACAAAGTTCTCCCTCAACCTCTGAAAGAAGTTATACTCTCAATTGCTTTCTAATATCTTAAACCTTTCGGACGCTATTAATAATAATATTTATTTTCAATCAGCTACAAACACGTAGGTTGAAACATTAAACTTACACCAACTAATCATCCGTAATCTGTGCTGGTTACTATTATGACAGCGCAAATAACAATTTCGTCAATATGCAGGGTCATCGAAAAAGGTGGACCCTGCTCATAATCGTGAAAGTATTAATGAAGCGGTTTTAGCAAAACTAAAGGTATAATACAGACAAAATGTTGGAGTTTTATTATTGTCTGCCCTTAAAGTTGTAAGTGTGTGCAGACGCCATCTTGAAGCGCACAACCGGATTGTAGATCGGAGCAATTTTTGGACTTACACTAACCTTTGGACCGTGAGTAATGGACTTTGGCCGGTCGATATAACCTTTGGACATTGAATGGTGTTTGTATAGTACCGTCTGATCTTGAAGTGTGCGCATGCGCCATCTTAAAGCGCACAACCTTAAACCAAGCAGTCTTCACCCAGTCGTGGCCAGTGAACAACCACAAACGCGAAGTTGGACGAATTATCGCATAGAGTACTATGGAGCAGATTAAGGTAAGTAAATCTAGATTAAATGACATTATTAATGTTTAGGGTCCACCCTTTTTTCGAAAACCTCTTATAACATGTTGTATAATTTAGCCTTTCAATTTTATTATTTATTCATAACTTAAAAGCCGTCATTTTTGCACATTCCGTATCACCGGAAGTCTAAATGCAATTTGAACGTGGTACTTGTCGTCTACACAACTGCGCAGGCGTGGTTAAAGTTATAGGTATGAATATTTGCATATTTAGAAAACTCCTAATTTTGGGCTTAAGTTGAAAGCAGGTGCCATAACGATATAAGCTGGTAATCTATGTCGATTACCAGTATGACGGTGCAAATAACCATTTCGTCAATTTGTTACGCGTTTCTCCGAAATTAGACCAAGAGAGCACAAGGCGAGCCTGACTTCCTTTTTCCATAGTTCTATTAATAACTTATAAATATATTTTGAAAATAGTGTTTCAAGGTCTAATGTAATTTCAGGGCGCGAGATAACTTAAACTATTTGTACAAAAGAGACCTATTTATAAAGTATAAGCCGCGTAAGACCTATCAACTATTTAGCGAAATTATTACAGTCCCATTTGTGTTCTTTTCGTCGAGATCCATGGAAGTGTGATTACGCGGATGATTTCCAGTTCACTTTTTCGATCTCGACTCGTTGAGTCCCAAAAATCCATATTTGACAATACAGTTCGTTAATAAGATCGTTTTTATCATACTAAGTAACACACTTCCACCTTAAACACCTACAAAACCGTCTCGGCAATTTTCCGAAATTTTGGAATTTTTTTTCTCAAATCATGTTCGAATCGGTAAAATTCGACCTGGGGGAGTGCGGGGGTGATTTTCGATTTATTTTTTCGATATCTCGTGCCGTTTAGGAGTTATTTTGAAAAAACACGTTTTAACGCCTTTAGATGCAATAAAGCTGTTTTTCCCTATGTAACTAATATAGTTTGCACCTTTAATGTCATTCGTTGTGTAGAGGAGAAAATTGCATTTATAGAAAAGCCAACTTTATCCTTTTTATCTTTTTTTTTTGGAAAAGGTGTCTCCCGACACATGCAATCTGTAGGGGCAAGCCCCATTTCGACGACTTCGCGGATATTCCTTACCGCGAGGCTATTTATAGCACATATAAATTCTAGAAGCGCGATTTTGTACAATTGTAAAAGGTTACCGATTAGTACGTAATTTTTCTACGCTTAGTACCTAATTTTTGTGTATGCATGTATTCGCTATTTTTTTTAAAATAATTAGAACATCAAATTATTACTTGCAGTCAAATTTAACTTTTCTTAAAGCATGCTTTTTTCTACAATGAGGTAACTGAGAACAGATAACTTTTGCTTTTATTCTATTAATAACACATGTAATTTATGCCTGCCGGTTCTTGTTCTTCACGCCCTTATGGGTTTAAAAACTTAAGGGTAGATAATGTCACAATAAAGTAACTACTTGTGATCATTTTTACGCTGCTCATATTTTGTAAAATACCTATGTAATGTATAATCACCCTATGTAACAGATTTTGTAACAAAAGTATAATAATAAATCTCCAAAGCTTTCATCTTATTGAGGTTTTCGTAAATGACCGCGTACACGACCTTTGTACATATAAATCAAAATAAATATGTACCAAAGAATTGCTCTTGTCTTAAATATAGTTAACACACGTATATGGAACGGTTTGTTGGTCCAATGGTCTGGACGCTCGCTTCTTAATCGGACAACCCAGGTTCGAACCCCAGGACAAGAAAAAAAGTTTTTCAGAATTAATCCAGGCGCAGCGTGTGTGTGTGACGCCCCACTCCTACTAGAGGCTCTTAACTCGTACGAAATACGCTCGCACTTCCCCAGTTAGTCGCCGGCGGCGGGCCCGTTATAGGTGAACGTCAAGTTCTCATAAAGCCATAACAATCGTATGACGTACATCAAGGCGGAGCGTTAGGACCTCTCCTTAAACGGTCAGGTTAGAGAAGTAGAGGATCTCCCAGGTAGGTGACATACATCAAAGGAAAAATTCCCACGGTCTAGGGCCACCCACGTAGGCGGAATACATCAAAGGAAAAAGTTCCCACGCTCTAGGACCACGCCCACACAGGCGGCATAGATCAAAGGAAAATTCCCACGGTCTAGGGCCACCCACGTGGGCGGCATACATCAAAGGAAAAAAAGTTCCCACGGTCCTCAGAATTTTCCCAGGCCCAAGTGACCCCATGCCTACTGTTTTGTGAAATAAAAATACAATTAAAGTCGTTACATTATTGGGCTCTGTCTAACAGAATGTATATGAAAGCGGCCATCATTGATTCCAAATTATCTTAAACTGCTCTAAGCACTCACAGCCTTTGTCAGCACGACTGTGTGGATAAGATCAAAATTACTGTTCGCCAAGGTATTCGTGACCTTTGATTCGCACTCATTTACCGAAAACCAATTGGAAATAATTCCTCACTCGATAAATATCGAGCAAGTCGATAATCAACCGTTCAAAATGCATGCTTACGCTTAATTTATGGTGCGCAAGATCGGAGATTCCTTCATTCTTGTACATTATATCACAACATTACCTATACAGAACCATTCACCACAGTACCTCTATGATAAAATCACTTACAGAACTGAGATTCACTATCTCAATTTACGATTTGGAGGGCTAATAACTATTCCTAAAGATAGAACAGTAACCAGTTAAGCGATCTTTCACCTACAATATAGCGATAGCTTACAACAACCTCCTATCAAAATACAAAACTCTTGGACAAACATCTTTAAGAAGAAATTATTCACACATTTAATAGGTTCACAAAATAGTAAAATATAATTTTTAATCTCTCATATTTTTCATCTTTCGCTTTTTTATTTTTTTCTTCTCTGCAGCTCTATCTTTTGTTCGCTTCCCCAACCCCTCTAAATAATTCTTTTTTTAAAGCGAATATCAGACCAGTGAAAGGAGAATCAGGTAGAAAAATTGGATAGAGAGAGCTTTTCGACATATAATTTACAAATATTGTACACCATAAACAATGTTGAAAGCTTCTGAAACCACTGCTGAGTGGCCTTATACCATACATTTTTTTATGGTCATCAATTTTGAAGCGTAACACGCGCAATAATAGCGAACATTAATTTATTTTGTTGACGTCTTTCGTATTTGCTCAAATCCGGAATGATCAATACATAATAAGCTTTAAAACCAAGATGTGCAAGTCGTTCAAGTAAATGTAACCGCGTGAACAGTATCCGAACAGGATCCGTTTGTCAATAAGAATTCGTGGGCCCAAGTAGCATTAGTAATTGAGTGCGCACAAGGCAAAGGTGAACTATACCTACTGAATTATCAAGTTAAGTTGCATTCCTATAACGACATATGTATTAAACAGGATAATTTCCTTTACGTAGTCATTACAAAATTAACTCATCTATTTGCACAATTGCGCAGATGGCTGTCAGAATTTCTCCCACACAAACAAAAGGTATATTTCGAATATGATTAAGGCTTTATAAATTATAACATGCATATAAATCCAAACAAGCACTCTTACCCCTAAGCTAAATCCTGATTGACTTTTCTATTTCGGAACTTATTTTTGAAAAACTTTTTATAAGATTACGCAACAAAACTTTTAGTTTGTTAAACAACATTGTTTGCGATCAGTTGCGTTTTATGTTTTTCTTTCAAATTTAAAATACGTTACAGAAATTCGTGACTTAACTTCTTAAGGCCCTAATAACTCTCGTAAAGTTGAAATTCAAACTAGGTACCCAGTAATACATTCTTTTAAAATACTGCGCTATAACAATTAACCGTTGTAGAACAGAGTATAGGCAATTTAAGCATTCTTTGTTCTACTTTCGGTGATGCCCACCACTAAAAAAACCAATTTGGCAGATGGGCGCTACTGTCCAACATCCCTCGCAATTTAATATTGGCACACATATGTATACCTATACATAAAAGCGACTTTTATCCAAAAATTACCTACTTCAAACGATATTAACTGTCAACAAAAAGCACAATGCTCGCAATTGATAATTACTGTGCATGCAACAGCGAGAAAGAAAATTGCGTAAGTCGAACCTGAAAAGATTTGAATTGTACCTGAAGTACAATTCAAAAGTTTTTGAAATCGTTAAATATAATTGGAAATTGAAACAAAAATGCTTGATATACAATCCCGCAATAGAAGATGTTTATATGTACCTACTTGTAAAGTTGTAACGGCTAGTCTACTATAAAATTTTGTATTAACGAAACGGGAAAGGATTTCATTTGCAGGCGCACCAGAAACAATAGTACTTTGTGTACCAAGGCGGGAAAGTGGTTGTTTTCCGGGGCGAAGGAAGATATGGCCAGGCGAGGCGCAGCCGAGGCTGGCCACTTCCTGAGGCCCGGAAAACAACTTTCGTGCCGTGGTGCACACAATATTTTTTATCCTATACACTTACATTTAAAATTAATCCCTCAACAACGTCCGATCGCAAGCGCTTGAATTTGGATTTGCTTTAACGCGTCAACGTGCACGCGTTTGTTTTGTTTATTTCCACGTTTCCTGCTGACTACGCGAAAAAAATTTTACGAAACGGTGTGGACCCACGAGTATTTTTTTACTAGTAGATTTACTCCTTTCCCTTATAATACAGTTCAACGCAAATTCAAATTCTAGCGTGCTTGCGATTGCACAGTGCGGAGTCACCGAAGGGAGTCACGGTGCAACAGAGCAGAGGTGCAAGTGGAGAATACCGATCATGTGCGAACTGAGTTGACATTTCCGGCATTTCACTGGCGCGTGATTATTTCCTTAGAAAATAACGGGATTTAAGGGGTTGTAATTAATACCAGGCGCATTTGAAATTATTACTGGTCTTGTGTATTAACAAATGTGTTTTAAAATTGAATGTGTGTTTTCAGGGACAAAATCACACCGGTTACATTTTAAATCCTTGGCAGGATCCATGTCTTGTCAAATGTTAGATGCTTTTAAGACTGGATTTATGCTTGGTGACGAACGCGCAATGGGCACACTTTAAATCCTTGATGATCTTGTATTTTAAAAAAATGTGTTTTATAAATAGATTTATTCATTCCTTACAGTCACACTGGACACATTTTAATTTCGGGGTAGTCTCGTATGTTAAAATGCTACTTATTGCGGATAAACGGTGTTCTACTTACAGTGCAAAGTAGATTTTGGTGTTAAATGTATTGATACAGATGCTCGTTATTGAAAGTAAATGGGAGATTATGACTTAAGTTTGAAACGTTTGAATTGGTCACGTGATATTGGGAAAGTTATCAATTTCACGGAACATTGATAGGTACAGGTTCGCGGTAATTAAATAAATTCTTGAATTCAGTAAAATAAAGTGAACATAGGGTAAATTTAATTATTAAATCAGTGTTGACGATTTTATGTTTCTTATTTAATTAAAAAGAAATAACTTCTTTGACATTTTATTACAACCGCGCCATCTAGCTTACATAAGGCGTATTTTTTTTTCTCGCCTAGCCGACAAAATTGAATTTTCTCGCTCCATGCGTGCAATTGTCTTCTTTCGCGTCCTCACACAGGCGAGAAAATGTAAGTTTCTCCTTGTATAGGATAAAAAAAAATATTTAAAATTACAACAAAAGCTTCTCGCAATTGAATATA
This sequence comes from Photinus pyralis, assembly GCF_008802855.1. Lineage (NCBI taxonomy): Eukaryota > Metazoa > Arthropoda > Insecta > Coleoptera > Lampyridae > Photinus > Photinus pyralis. The sequence goes on from NW_022170509.1 coordinate 19,978,623, forward strand.
TGTAACAGAAAAGTCACTAGAAATTTATGTATTATTATCAAAACGACATTTCAAGGTACAATTCGAAGAAAATTTGACGTATATTCTATTCTATTTCTATTCTATGCTCTCGACTTGATATCAAGTAACTTCAAGCTTGATTACTATTACTTGATACAGGTAAATGAAGTAAAACTAAACTATTTAGTCCACATACGAATTGAAATGGAGATCAGTTGCTAAATTCTTGACAGAATAGCTTCCTAGCTCAAAGTAAATATTAAAAAAATAATGTTTTATATTCTTTACCCAAAAGTCATATTAATTTGCTATATGTGCCGCTTTATTACTAAACACTAAATTGTTCAAATTCGCACAGGAAAATTTTTGTTGACCTCTTACAGAATTCAATATAATTTGGATGTTATATCTTAAAAGATTATTCATTACGGTGAATTTTTCATTGGTACATAATTGAAAATTGGTTGGTTTTGGATTCTTTTTATGGTTTTGTGCATATTTTTCTTAATACAGGACCTAACACCGTTTCCTCATTTTCCTCAGCGATCTTGACGCACTTGCCGTCAAGCATGCCGCCAGAATTGTTTAACGATATTTTAAAAAGTACCCGAAGCCCCAAATCGCGAAATTCGCGTCGCGTTATTGCATCCTTTTCGTGTGCTCTTTTTTTAAACATCTACAATTGTTTGTCTTAGAACAGTAATATTTTCTCGACAACGACCATACCACCTTGAAAACACCGGTTGTCGTCCGATCACAAATTAAGCAACGTCGGCCGCGGTCACTACTTGAATGGGTGACCGCTTGGTCACACCGCGTGCCGTTTCTTTTTTTTAAATTTTTGCTCATTTTCTTTGTAATAAAATCTGGCTTAATTTTTGTAGGCGCTACACAGAAAAATAAGGTTTTTCGAATACCTTATAATAAAAATGTAGGTTGCTTTTTGGAAAAAAGTTCGAGGCCGTATAAACTTTTGTTTTCGTTTTTAAGTTACGTAATTTTGGAAAAATTCACACATGTCTGTGTATAGCAGTTTACGATTGCGGAATTTGTAACTTTTGTAGTACGTACGTCAAATGTTTATTTCTTTGCTGTATTATGTTTAAATAATCTATGACCTACGCTAGAAGACTTACAGTCATATGTATAGCAACCCTCGTTTGCGGGGGTTGTAACTTTTGTAGTACACCAATCTAGACACCAATCGTTTTCTTTTTTTTTTACAGATTATGTTTAAATAGTTTATCACCAACCCTGATACTACCCTCTAAATGTAAATACCCCTTTGTTATAAATTTACGGGATTATTTACTTGATGTATGTATATCAATTTAACATAAGCAATTATGCTTAAACAAATTGATAACCAACCGTGTAACTGCCATCTAAATAAAATTTCCTCGTTTTAAATTTAACGCAATAGTTTTAGCGAATTAATTAGAATTAAAAAAAATGTGCTATTGTTTGCGTTTTATCCATCCATCCGTCCGTCTATCCGGACTCACTTCTTCCGTGTTCAACTACTTTTGGGGGAATGGCCCTAGAGTCCTGAAATTTGCAATAGGTAGCTTATACCTTGAATGTGTACCAGACGTCCATCAAACTTCGCCGTCTGAAGCCCCCCTCCCCCAAATTATTTCCTGAGATGGTGTTTCTGAAAGCAAAAGTGAATAACTTCTATATGCGACAACCAATTGGTTTCAGATTTTGCAAACGCATTATACAGTGAATTTTTTTTTAAATGCCCCACAAGAAGTAATCTAAAGGACTTAAATCAGGGGAAAAAAACCATTTCAAATGCGAATATCTCCGAAACGAATCAATAGAATTTAAAAAGCAAAGCAGATTAGTAATCACGATTAAATTGGCTTTCAAATAATGTGCCATTTGCCATAGGATTCCATTTAAAATTTTAGGGGTTAAGCTCCCTACGTAGAGGGGTGAAGACTTGGGTTCGTGATTTGTATTCCAAAAGTTGTCCCCTTCGAATACAAAATTGACGTGTTCGAGGATTTTTCGAAATTTCTGAATTTAATACCCTAAAAGTCTTCTGTATACCTCTCGTTGGGCCACTCTGTATATAGTGCCAATAAATATTAAATAATGAAAGGTCTTATCGAAATGAATTCGCTTGTACAAACTATAACTTCCCGCGCGACTCCATTTCGAGATCAGTGGGAGGCCTGGAGGAAGGGGATAGAAATTGATTTTATCTTTCATGATATTCTAATTAAAGGTCTCAACCAAAGGAACTGTTTTCTACCAACTACCGCCCTTCTTTCTGGCCCTTTATCAGAAGAGGGAGGGGGGACTGGTTTTATCCTTTATTTCAGTGCAAATATCTGCTGAACGGAGTGTCGGAGGGGGCCAGGGAGTACTCTTAAAGGGCGTAAAGAACGTATAGACGAGACATGTTGAAGGAAGGGAAAATGCATAATTACGGAGAATTTTTCTAAGGGCTTGATTCTTCTTGCGTTATGTAGCGTAGATTTTGAATGTATGCCAGGGGACCTTTAAGTGTTTATGTGTAAAGAACCCCCTCCCTATGAATCATCTACCAAGAAGATAAACATCGATAAATATACCATGCTACTACCTTATAACCCAACCAAGTAACAATAGTTGTGCACAATTTACAATTGTTAGAAAATTATCACCCTTACAAATGTAGCAATCTTCGACTACACAGGTTGTACCCGAGGTTGTAACTGTTGTAATATACCAAATACCTTTATTTCTCTGATAGATTATGTTTAAATAATCTATAACTACCGTTCAAAATAAATTCTTCTTGTTTTAGATTTTTTTAATTTATTTATTATTTTTTAAATTTTTTTAATATATTTATTAGCAATCAGAATTGACATTCTATGGGCTAATATGATAACATGGGACCTTAAAACTAGACAGTCCTGGATGACGGGATGGGAACTCTTCCAGCGAGGAGTTCACCTACTTCTTATTTGAGATCAATTGGCCAACGTCGTTGTAGTCTTCTGGAGTCGTGTTGTAGTAAAAGTGGTTGTGTTAGTGGGTTGGCATGTGCTTCTAGCCGGGTATAATGACTTGCACTTCGCTCTTGTATGATAGTCGAAACGAAAGGGATAAGGAGATCGTCATGTAACATTTTGTTGGTTACATACCAAGGTGCGTCAGTAATAGCTCGAAGAATTTTGGATTGAGAGCGTTGAATAATTTCTGTATTTGATTTGCTGGAACATCCCCATAACCATAGCGTAAATAATTTACTCTATGCCATAACTCTATACCGTAAGTATAATAAGTCTTATTATTGTCTTATAAACCAAGATTTTGTTTTCTAGGGACAATCGGGTCAACCAGTTTAGTTCATTGAGTCGTAGGTCGATTTTCTTCTTCTTTAAGATGTGTACCTTCCACGTAAGTTTTTCGTCGAGGTGTAGACCTAAGTAACGTGCTGATGGAGATACAGGTATAATTGAATTGTTGACAGTAACTGGTGGACAGCGGCCCTTTTTAGGTGTAAATTTTACTTTTTATTTTAAATTACTTACTTTCATTCATTTTGATGTTCCATTTGTTAGTCCAATCTTGTATAAGGTTTAGGTGACTTTGGACATAAGAAGATGCTATTGTTGGATCTTCATGACTTGCAGGAATGATTGTTTCATCCGCGAAAGTACCGATTGTAGTATTGGGTATAGTAGGTATATCAGATGTGTGTAGTATTTAGATTGACGTAATTTTTGAGAAGACTCCCACTGTCATCTAAAAATAAATTTCTTTCTCGTTTTAAACTTAGGTTATTTTCTCCAATAACATTCTCACCTATGCATAGCAATCATCCATTTGGAGGGGAAGGGGAGGGGCTGTAGCTTTTGAAGTATGCTGTATTCCAAATATTTTTATTTCCTTGATCGATTGATATTTGGATTTTCTTCTTAAGCTTTTAATTGATATTTCCACTCTATGGTTTATCACCTTGTTTTGTTTTAATGACAGCAAAAGTATGAAATGTGTTAATTACAGTCTTCAATATACCCGACATGATTCCTTACATCGATGGAAATCTGCCTTGCTACTAATTTATTACTAATTGTGTATTACCAATCGATCAATTTCACTTTCAATTCTGCTTGTGCACCTTAGTGGAGCAAGGAAATTATTATGTACTCTATATTAATAGCGTTAGTCAATATTTACCAGCACTGTGTTCATCGCCTAAATCCATAATGTACACAATACCTACCCCAAAAGGTATGTGGTAGGAATTATGAGTAAATCCCGAGGTAAATCCATTTGTAAATCTAAGATTAAGACGGATTAACAAACATTAGTTTATCAAAAATGTAACCCCTCAATTTGGTAAATTGGAAGCGATAAAGGGCAACAATCTCCCGTAGGCCAATGCCTGACTACACATAGTTGACATCGTAAATGACGACGTAACTAATACAGAAATAGACGATTTCTTTTTGCGAATAAAAGTCGAGCATCGCTATAATTTTAATATGGAACTTCGGTAATAGATATAAAACAAGTGTTGTGCACAATTTTGTGTACAACTGTTGTGCAGATAAAGCGCATTTTTTTAACCGAAAACACCAATGGGCCTCATCCTGACGGTCCACGTGCCTTTTATTAGTAGGTACCCTCTTTCGACACTTCGTTGTCAAGGTACAGTACTTGCTTCGAATTTACCAATAGATAATGGCCCGTATGAATAAAAGTAAGCAAATGCTTATACTTGCAAAATTCAAAGTAAATACTCGTAAGTGCTCATTCGCACTGGGCGATTGAGCAGCGCTGCTAAGCAGAAGAACCAGGACACAGTGCAGCGCTGCTAAACTATGCTAAACAGACCAGTATGAAGGGGCAGTTACGAGTATTTACTTTGAATTTTGCAAGTATAAGCATTTGCTTACTTTTATGCATACGGGCCATTGTGTCGTCCTGTCGATTCATTTTGCCCTTGAGAGTACTTTTCTGCGACGAACTGTGCTCTTAAAGTTTTGACATCACCAATGGATATATTTCTTCCAGACGTCCCAATCGCCCTTTGTGAATACTCACTTGCGACAATCCGTTCTGGAGATATACTATGGTTGGTAGAAATTCATTCCTTTCGTTGATACCTTTCATTACAGTGCCATGAAGGATATAACCAGTTCCATTCCTAGAGATGTGTGGCACGAGGGCTGAGATTAGAGTTGTCCAAGCGCCCGCCCAGCGTGATGCAGCCATCTTTGTCAATTGTGACAACGATGTCAGCGACGAGGGAGGAAGTCTTCCGTTTTGATTTTTAATTGAAGTCAAATGGGAAAAGAAACAAGGAAGAAAAGAAAACATTCTACCATTTTTTCTTCGTTTTGTGTTTATACATAACAATATATTCCGGGAGTTTTCGGCTAGGGAGACTATGATTTTCGGATTCAGCAGATCTTTTTACCTAGAATATACTTGATTTCGTTGAGTGAAATGACAACACCCAGCCCAATTTGCCTAAACGGTAATTTGACTGGACTAAGTACCTATGAATATTGACACAATAAATGCGATCGCGTGGCAGTTGACGTCACTTTCATTCGTCCAATCGTGATGCGTTTCGCAAATATGAATTTCGTTCACTTATTTTGCACGTTTGAATTAACATTTTTTGCAATTAAAAACAAACTAGATAAGAAAGTAATGGTTTAAGTATAATTGTAGGATAGATTCGCGGGAGAAAGATCAAGTAAATTTAAACCACATGCATATTCCCTATTAGGAGTGCTCAGTAAACCCGAATGTCATTTTATTTGCAAACGGGAATAGAGTTTGTTAAGAAATTTTATTTAGTGTGTTACAAAAAGTATAATATTGTTATTTAATGATAGTCGTCGTCAAATATGTCTTATTCGAATTTCGATGGATATCTCATATGTTTAGTGAAGCTCGCAGGACCTAAGATTTTGTTCTCTGGCTATTAAGGGTGGATCGTTTTAAATGTACCATTTCGTATATAAAGCTCAGTTTCCACCCAGGAAATTCAATATACCTACCCTTTTGGCACGGTAATACAGAGGGAAAAATGCAATCCTAGCCACGTTCTTTGTGATACAAGATATGCTTCCTATTAATCACTCGTACCTAATTCAATTTTGTTTACCAAATTGAAAGAGATGGGGACCCCATCTGTTTACGACACCATTAAAAATGTGAAATGTTATATAATATATAATAACTGTCGTGAACGCCATCGCGAATTTTTTTGAACTTGCTCGCGATTTCCCAATCTTTTTTCTGGCCGATTTTGGGCATTAATAATAACTTTATTCAATTAACCTCGATCAATCTTCTAGTTTGTTGATGTGAGCAAGAATGGCAAATTTAATCAATAATGGAAGGAATATCCGAAAACAAAATCACAATCCCCACCGTAAATACTCCCAGTTGAAAATAAAAACAGTGTGTATAAATGCGGATTCTACCGATTATGTGCGGATTATACATACAGTATCCAGTAATTAATCTTTCTCAACAAAGTTAACAAATGTGTCAGAGAACGTGACCACAAAAATTAATTTAGTGTGCGGTTGCTGTGACAAGGATTATTTAATTTAAATTGCTTGGGATAACGAAACGTTATGGATATTTCTGAAAGCTTTGTTACTATTAAAATACACTAAAATGCCGGTTTAAGTTTGATCGACTACTCGACAAATGTATAGCTAGGAAGTGAAAGTATGTGCAGTATATCTCGATTGTCTACGTTTCAATAACACCTCAGTATCTATATACGAATGTCGAAGGTCCAGTGGCGTAGCGTAGGGGGGGGGGGGTAGAGCGCCACTTTAGTAGGGGCGGCAGCGTCATACCTGCCGATAATATCTCGGGGTTCTTTTAAAAATAGCTAAAAGTAGGAAACGATAAAAAAAATCTTGTCAAAATACATTTAAATTTTTATTTCGTACGCAACGACGATGGCCATCGACGGGCTTGAAGATGCTTTATCTGACAAAAACTGAGACGAAAATACATAAGGAAGAGACTTCTGCTGTACATACAAAAGTTTAAACTGCTGTTCTCAAATATACTCCAATCTTTTAAACAATGTCTATCAAGCAAGTCAAATATCATTGTATTGTCTTTGAACTTCAGAAAGCAGTGTTGGGTATATCCTCTTTACAGCATTATAAGAAAAAGTCTTTATTGTATTGTGTGTTGTTTATCTGTTACATGGATCATCTAGGTGTCACACGAAAGCTTGTAGATTTGAGCCCCCCCCCCTCCTCCTTCCCCTAACACTCAAATCCAGAGTAAAACAAGAAATTGGGACTCTTTTTTTAAATAAACGATAGGGAATTCAAAATGTTCGCCAGCTCCTAAAATATAGGGCGCTAAACTTTGACCGCGCCCCGGGCACCAATGAGCTACGCTACGTCACTGCGAAGGTCGCATAGCTGAGAAAGAAGAGTGAGTAAGTAGTTTTTTATGCTTGATAGTAACTTCTTAATAACATTTCTAAATCAAAATACATCACAAACAGTTCAAATAATCTAGCTTAGAATCGTGGTCTTGCCCAAGAAAGGCAAGGAAAACAATTCCTTTTTCTCGTTGATTATAATTATGGTACTATAATTTTTACCTAGATAATCAATAAACGAATTAATTAACTCTGTATGTGCGCTGACCCCCTGTATTAGTTTGTCAGTGTTTCGTTGTAAATAAGAGTTTCTAAAGTAATTTCTAACTAGAGCAAAGGATTTACAGCTTCATTAACTGCTGTAAAATCAAAACTCGAAAACGGTTTTTTTGCTTGTATTTACATAACTTATATTCTGAAGACATTTTCAAATCAAATTTGAAGGCATTAACAATAATAAGAAATTGCTGTGAGTTATATTCACATTAATACACTTCAGTGTATAAGAGGATCAATCCACCAATCTGTTTGTAAATTAAAACCCTTAAAACGACATGACCATACTTATAACTGCGAATTTAAGTAACTTTAATTATAAGAAAAATCTGTATTTCACATTTTTTATACCTATCTTCTAAAACATGACAACGTAACAAAAGAAATTTCAAATTACTCCTTTGTCGGGGATAAAGAAATGCGTTTAAATCTTTCCTTTATTTAAATCTAAAAGTGGTGCTAGAGAATTGCAATAAGTCACTACGCGATTTATAACTCGAAATATATTTAAATTTCTTCCACTTGCCCCTAACTTTGCTTCATTTCTTTCAATGTATTACATAAAACTTCGCCATTTTTGGCACGACATTGTGAAAAATAAAATTAACATCGCTGATAATTTCTCAATACGATACCGCCATTTCACTTTACCTACCTTTGAGCTTTGATTTAACGAACCTTTACTTGTACATAAATTACATTAAGGAAAAAAAATGGTCCAAAACGAAAATAAACCCTAACAGTAACTTTTGTCGCGATATCATTTTTCTTCTTTCGTCTTTATGGACTTTAAAAATAAAGAAAGCCGACACAATTACTTTAATTTTAATCCCTTTCTATAACATGCCTGTTTGATGAACAATTTATAGGGGACATATGTTTTTGCTAAATATCAGAACATACCAATACCAAAAGTGGATTTCAAATTCTATACTATTCAGAGATCACAGACCACAGATCATACTTGAAAACAACACACACAAATTATATTGGGACAGGACACTACTCACAGACAAAACTATCCACATTAATAGACCAGATATTACACTTATAGTTAAAACACAAAAATCCATTTGTATTATAGACATTGCCATACCCAACACTAACAACTTAACTAAAACACATGCAGAAAAACACCGTAAATACACCGATATAGCTATCGAGCTTAAGACGCAATGGAGAATTAAATCTACTGTTATAGTTCCCATTATTCTTAGTGCTACTGGAGTTATACCAAAGACAATACACCACAATTTACAACAATTAGCTTTAGACAAAAACACATACAAACATTTACAAAAAGCAGTCATTATCCACACATGCCATATAGTTCGTAAATTTCTAAACATAACACAAGATACTACATACACAGATGATCCACAACGTATACATGTAAACAACAGTACTCGCTCACCACACGGTAGACAATATACTGTAATATCTCCACCTCTAACACAAACAAACACACAAATACAACTTACCGAACAAACAAGTACAACAAATGATACAACATATACTACAATCAAGAGATTCACCTCTGAAGCAAACCACATTATCACGACCCATTAGTATTCAACCCAAACGCAAAAGCCTAACCAGCACTTTAGACTCACAACATGACACACAACATACTGTAATATCTCCACCCTTAACTCAACCAACCACACAAACACAACTTCCTGAACAAACAAACGCAATAAATACACGCAACACGCACTGCAAAGACGCCCTCACCCAATAAAGTTACACGGCCTAGCAGAGCTAAAAAACACAATACTCTTTCTTCTCAGAAACACACCACGTTAACAGCACTACAGGCTCACAAAATACTGTAATGTGTCCACCAATAACCCAAGCAACAACACTAATACAACCTCAAGAACAAAGAAACACCATAAATACAAGTAACGCAACATGCAGCACTACAAAGACAGGTCCACCCAATAAAGTTACACGCCCTAGCACAGTTAAAAAACACATAACTCCTTCTTCACAGAAACACACCACGTTATCACAACCCACTCGTATTCAACCCAAACGCAAAAACCTAAACAGCACTACTAGCTCACAAAATACTGTAATATCTCCACCAATAACCCAAGCAACAACACAAATACAACCTCAAGAACAAAGAAACACCATAAATACAAGTAAGGCAACATGTACCACAAAGGCAGGTCCACCGAATAAAGTTACACGTCCTAGCACAGTTAAAAAACACAAAACTCCTTCTTCACAGAAACACACCACGTTATCACAACCCACTCGTATTCAACCCAAACGCAAAGTCAAAGAAACACTCACACAATAAACTCTATTTAATAAAATTACAGGAATTATTATGATTTTTTTGAATTGAAGTGAATTGAATTTATTATTTCTTAATATCCTCAGTTCTTAGGTCCAACAAAGTCTGAGACTTAACTGTCGGTTCCTATGATTTTTACAAAAAAACAGAATACAAATAAATTCTTATTTTAATCAGTATGTAATCCTGACGCTTGAAGTTAAGTTTTTATCTCTAATTGTGTCTATGTGGCCGCACTACACATATCTAGTCATTAAAAGAAAAACTAAATAAATCCGATCGACAATTCCCAACTTAACATTATTTCATTAATTATAATACTACAAAATACAATAGCAAATTAGGTGTACTGCTCACTAAAACTTATCATCGTTCGTACTAAGTACTTAAATTAGTGTACAAAGTTCCGCACTGTAATCAAGGTTAAAATTAAAATAAAAGTTCGACGCAAAATCAGAATTCAGATTATTTAACAGAAAATCAAAAATAAACATTCATTTGTTATAAATATAAATAAAATATTATTATCTAACTGATAAAACAGAGTTTGATGTGCGTAAGGATTACTTTGTCAACGTATCAGGGTGCCTTATTGATAGTCTAAACTCGAAAGTCATATTCAACGTGGCGCACAGAACGGATGTAGGGAAGGAAGGAATTCAACGGATGCTATCGTTATTTTCTGTTCATTTGCTCTACTTATTTTCAAAATGAAAAATTTTCCATATCAATAGTCTCCGAAAAGTATTCCAATGCAAATTTTTTATTACAGCCCGGAAAAATTAATGTCAAAAGAACTTGAAATTCATTAACTTAGTTAAAAATATCTTTCACTTAGCGACCTTCTGGTCCCCATTACACAATACGGAAATGAGCAAGTAGGAAATGTATGAAATATTCCCACTATAATTGCCCTGCTTAAAAACTTCCCTTCCAGTATTCACAATGGTTAGTGCCATAAGATGGGTCTGATGATAAAACTATGCTAATAATGTTGTGTGTGAGTGGAGGGGTGGGGGGGGGGGGGGGAGGGTGTGGGTGTGGGTTATTATTATTATGGTCGGTGTTTCTTGTGAGAACTCAGGTCCTGCCTGGTTAACTAATCGCACGGATTAAAATCAAGTAACGATTAGTGTCTGTGTCTGTACGTCGCTCGTCTGGTGAAGTTATGTCGGATCCTAAAAAAAACACGCACATTGGAAATCTGGGGATAGTATGTAATCCATACTTACCAACATACAGGATGGTGCCTAGCGCAACGCAGCATAGGGATTACAATGGTAATTTCTGTATAGTCAATTACTAGCTCCCCTAATTATTTTAGAGCAAAAGTGTAAATACGTTTTTTTAGAGAAAAAAATACTGCATCTGTTCATACTTTTAGTTATAATTGTCCATTTTTCAAAACCGTAGAAATCGACAAAATAAAAAATTACATTTTTATAAATCAGTGATGCTTTGGAATCTTTTAACAAACTACAAGCGCATCGCATCTAAGTTATTGTTGTTTGACGTCGAACGATTTTCATATTTAATTCTGTTTCAACTAACCGATGCAATAAAAGGCATCTTAGGGTAATGTTTTTTTAGAGAATGTATGCTGCATCTGCATCAGATACTATTTGTTTATCAGAGAGAATCAGAGTACCTACATAATCGAAGAAAAAAAACTGATTTGAAGCAGATTTGTTCCTAAACTTATATTCGGATTTTCCGCTACTGCAGCCAAAACGTTGAATGTATTGTCGTTTTCCTGATGGTTTTGACGGACATTTTGAACGTTATTGCTCTTGCAGTTCTTTAACTAATTTATAAACAAGTATAAATTTAATATACGTCAAAGGCAAATAATGAAACGTGATCGCTGTTTTTTTAGGTAATTCCAAGGCATATTTGATTTATTGTAAAACGAACCTTTTTATTTTGTCGATTTCTACGGTTTTGAAAAACGGAAAATTATGAGTAATAGCATGAACAGATTCAGTATTTTTTTCTCTAAAAAAAATTATTTAGACTTGCTCTAAAATAATTAGGGGAGCTAGTAATTGACTATACAGAAATTACCATTGAAATCCCTATGCTGCGTCGCGCTAGGCACCACCCGGTATAGTTATTGATGAAAACAAAACACAAAAATAATTATAATAATTCCTGTAAGTTTAGCAATTTTATTAAATGGTGTTAATTGTGTAAGTGTTATTTTATTATATTTATTTATTTACAACTGTACAGTTTTTACTTAATTAGATTAAGAGTACATGTCACCAACATAACTAATATTTACATTAATATTGTTAAATCTCCATACACAACTTTACACAATACTTCTCCTTCACACCATATACACTCAAAACGGTCTAAAGTTTTACAACCCAGGAACCAACCGTACTCGCTTCTTAGCCTGCTTGTTACTCTATCAATCTTATCTATCTTATGATCAGTCGAGGATCTTCCTCGCATCACGTTTGTCACTGTCCTATGGATAGTGCTTTTTGCTATAGGTACTTATCAAATAATTAACCAACTGGTATTTCGGTGTCTTTTGTGGCAGGCCGCTGTATAGTTCTCTGTAACCCAACTTTAGTTTTCGTCAGTCGAAGTTTCCACAGCTATTGCTTGTGGGCAGAAAGGGCACATATTATTGTCTAGAATTCCAGATTTCATTAGGAAAACTGAATCCGCCAATCTATCCTTTCGGTTAAAGAAAGATGACCAATTTACTTCTACATCTAGCCATCTCCCTCGCTGCTTCTCAGTAATACATGACAGACCGTTTTTGGTGCAGTACTCTGAGATCTTCTATTAACAATGATTGAGTTGAAATTGTGCATTATAGTGTGTTTGGTTAAATAGTGCATCACTTTTAGGTAGTGTTTAATTAATTCAGAATTATTGAATTTATTTAATGCACTTAATTTTACTGACCTCTTTTTATTCGTCATCCAGTTATTCCCTCTTAGGAAGTCGGCTACCGTTTTAAAACCAATGGACGCCCAGCGGTCAATGAACAAGGGTGGTCTCATTTGCACTACACGCTTGAATTCTGTCGTTGGAATGTCTCTGTTATCCTGTAACCCACGTGGAAAATCCATGATTCCAACTTTTAACTTATTCATTACTTCCAAAATGGATACGACGAAAGGCGGGTAATCTATTTGTGTCTGTCTGTGAGTAACGAAAAACCATTGCCACGAAACTGAATCAATATTCCCTATAGTAATTAAGTGGTTTATTATAATTTGCCAGTTCTGAACTTCTTTCCGCTGAAGTAATTTTCGCAATGTGATGATTCGAAAGGACGACTGCTTTGCCTCAATGTTGACGAGTTCTAAACCTCCCCACTTGGTTGGTAGGCACAGGTCCGCTTCCCTACACCATTGCTTCCCAGACTACATGAAGTTCACCATAGTCACCGAGGGCGTAGCATACGAGTGGAGCTTGAATACAAACTCTTCGCCCATCTTTGCAGAGCAGTATGCCCTATGGCAGGCTGTGCTATACTGTTCAATGATGAAAAACAACCGATTTTTAGTTGTTACGGACTGTATGAATATCCTAAATGGGCTAAAGAAAATCTACAACACAGATCCGATGAACATCATGCTACAGTCTGCTATATACATCGTATTTCGGAGCAAGGTAAATCACTCGAATTTATTTGGGTCCCTAGCCACGTTGGTATCTTTGGCAACGAACAAGCAGACCAGGCCGCCCGTAGAGCGATATCGAACCAGCAGACAGATGTAAATTTCATGGTGGCAAGTGACATCAGAAGGCACCTAAAAGAGCAATATGTTGCAGAATGGCAAGAAAAATGGGCACAGGTAAATACTCACCTGTCGCAGATAAAACCTATTCCAACGACACTATACACGCTACAAGATGCTTCGAGAGAGGACAACGTGAAAATGCACCGTCTGAGGATAGGACACACTAAGGTCACACACGAACATCTGCTAAAGAATACTGTACCAAGACAATGTAATCACTGCAATACGGCCATCACGGTTACTCATATTATAAGCCATTGCCCACTATACAATAACGAGCGATTGATAAACGGTATACTGCCCAACTACATCGACAATTTTATAAACCCTGAAAATGCAATGAAGATGGTGAGATTTTTGAAAATGATTAATATATACGCTGATATATAATATGCTTAGTGAATTAAAGGGGATATGACCTTAGTAGTTGAACCCTACAAAAAAAAAAAAAAAAAAAAAAAATAGCATTATTGAAGCTCCCTTAATTGTGTTTTGTTGAAACTTATAATATGTAATGAATGCCATATTTTTGAAGCAATAACTTGATTAATTACCACCTTTTTTTAAATTAAAGATAACTGTGAAACTTTACGATCCCATTTCTCATGTTATTTGAGCGTTATTTAATAGTCGTAAATAAACAACGTTTACAGCGGAAATCGTTCGTCTAGTACGCGATTTTGTTTTCCGTGCATTTTAATGAGCGTCCCATTCCCACGGATTTTTTGCCGATTTTTTTACAAAATAATGAAAAGTACACCTGAAAATAATTCGTATATATTAGATGGGCAAAAAAATCTTCTTTGGACTGGTGCCATTATAAAGCCTCTAAGTTAACATGGGGAGCAACGATCTGCAAAAAAACATTTTTCCCATGTTAATTGCCTATATGTTCGGTTTTAAAATATTCACCAGGTATATGAATATGTCCTCGTATTTGATTAATTAATATTTACTAAAATAAAAATTATTGTGCTTTTGCATTTTCAGTATACTACGAGTATATACATGAAAGGAGGCACGGGTATGGACGTTTAGCAATTTTGACGCAAATAGTTAGTAATTGTCAAAATTTGCGAACCTATTTCGATTTCGGAATTGTTATCCTCCTTCACTAAATAATAATCTACTTTGTCATTAAGCAATTAAGACCATAAGTTCCTACTATAATTACATGGTTTACTGCCGTAATGCATATTGTTCCATTATTTATTTAATACTTACGATATTCATGATTATAATTTATCAGTACTTAATCGTGATTTGATACACTAATAGATAGATACTAAAGAAATCCAAATACCCTATTTGAAGAATGATGATGTCGATTTCCATTCCAATTGCTGTAAACTCTAAACACGTAATTGGTTATGGAAAGTTCATAATTAAAATGGGTTAGAAGTGCAAAGTACATGAATATCAACTGACCATCAATACTGGTCAGGAATGGAAATTTGAACGCAGCAAAGAAAACAAAATATTTAGACGACGGTTAAGTACATGTATAATTTTAATCGAACCAGTGTATGTCACACAAAAAAGGTTTGTAGGTATGATCAAATGACTGGATGGCAAATATCGCTGTAAAACAAGGACTCACAGCGAAGATAACGTGATAGTGAAAAATGTAAAGGGCATCGTCATAAGTTCTGCAAGGTCTATAGAAGTAGCTGCAATAAAAACTTACATGAAAAAAAGGTATGTGAAGAAAGCATCCATTGCCCAGATTATTAATAATTGCATGGCATCTCATAAAGTGCCCAAGCTGTGTTACCTAACAACCCAGCTTTGATGAAGATGATAAGAAGAAATAGAATTTCTAGCCTCATCCAAACCGAATTCTGATTTTGGGTCGCCGTACAAATTTATATGTAAGTAATGTGATTTAGGTATTACAACAATTGAATGAATGTTTTTAATCAATGTTACAATTTTTCCACATAATGTGCTGATGAGCGAAGCTACGATCAAATTATTTCCCTGTTTTTCGAATATGATATCAAGGGTATTAACAGTGTTATTATTTCTTCTTTTGTTTGTCTTTGTTTTTTTTTAAATACTCGTAACAAATATATATTTTTTTATATTCTTTATATTTTTTAAGGTGCAATATAATTATGAACATTAGATATCGGGGTAACCTATTATGTTAAATAAATAAATAAACAAATAAAAAATTTTTCTCATTGAAATATACAGGGTGACAATTTGAAAACTTACCACCCCCCATATCTTAGTAAATAAACGAGATATTTAAAAAAATCAAAATCCATTTCGGTAATTCGGAGGGGGAATCACAATGACATAGTTGGCGACGCACCCCCTCACACCCCCTGGGCCCCAGCCACCCCAACGTTTAAATCTTAAATAGTGACCCCCCATGTGTGATACGTCATTGGACAGCTTTCCAACCATACCAAATAGCATTACATTTAGGTTAGTATTTATCGTGCAAATCAAAAAATAAACTAATATGATACATTTGAAATCTGTCGCATTTAAAACGCAACCGGCGAACATTAGACGAACTAAGACACAGAATAATTCAAGAATGTCGAAATATTGCAAAACCAACATTGAAAAGGGCCGACAAGAGTTTGAGAATAGATTATAACTGGCGATCAAAAATGAGTTGCTGTCGAGTCGGCTTTGGAAGTTCAAGTTAAATACGATTTTCCATGTTTATTTTTTGATTTGCACGATAATTACTAACCTAAATGTAATGCTATTTGGTATGGTTGGAAAGCATTTTATCAGAGCTTTCCAACGACGTATCACACATGGGGGGTCACTATTTAAGATTTAAAAGTTGGGGTGGCTGGGGCGTAGGGGGTGTGAGGGAGTGCGTCGCCAACTATGTCATTGTGATTCCCCCTCCGAATTACCGAAACGGATTTTGATTTTTTTAAATATCTCGTTTATTTACTAAGATATGGGGGGTGGTAAGTTTTCAAATTGTCACCCTGTATGTATGTATGTGTTGCCAGAAAGAAATGATTACATCAAATTATTTATGCCGTCTTGGTAAATAGGCAAAAAGCGACATATTATATGGCAATGAAAAATGCAGGAGTTGGATCCAGATATAAATCCTGAAAAGATTTCGCCAATCGTTATTCCATATGGCCCGTGGAGTTCTTAATCTACAGATAAAACTTAAAACCACGCGAATGCCGCTCATAGACGCCTGCAAAGTGAACTCAACATGGGTCACCCTAGTATTTGGAAGTTGACCGAAAAATTCAATCTAGGAGATATACACTGATAGAGACAATGGCAGTTAATTACCGCAGCAGTTTATCCCAACGGCAATAATAAAATTGACCCGGTCTAATTTCTTTTTCGACATTTATATTATATAAAGTAATTACGTATTTCCAAGTGTGATGGGGTCTAATTAACTTTTTTATAGAAGTTTGGCGCGCGAAAGTACCTCATTTGTTTGTTATTAAAATTGTGTACATCCAAGTTCGCCTTTGGGGTGTTCACTTCACATTAATTTACATCGGGACAATGAAGTTTAAGATGAAGTTTAATATTAATTGGAAATAATAATCATTATTAATTATGTAAAGTGAACTGGAGATAAAAACTGCTCCTTTCTCCCTCTGATACCAACAAATTTTCGTTGAGGGGGTGTAAAAAATTCATTGGGATGTTTCTTGCGAATCTTTGTTGAATTAACGTTTTTCAAGGTAACACATTTTGGAATATTGAATGAATGTGACGCCTCCTGCCGTAAATATTCTTTCCATTTGCGTTACTAAAAAATTAAGGGAGATATAGGTCTAAGCCAGACGTAAATATCTGTTTTATACCTTACACTATCATCTCTTGAATGGTGCGAGGAGAGGACTGGAAGTCTTGTTAAATTGAATGAAGATGTTCAGAACTAAAGCAGTAGAGTCGGAGGTACCCTCATGGATTCGACGTAAAGTCCTTAAACAAAAAGTTTATAGGTTCGCTCCAGTAAAAAACCTGGCGTGTTGGCTGAATGAGAAAATAGCAGATGCGAATAATTAATGTTAATGCTAACATTTCATATTCATTATACATTTTGTTCCGAAATTGTCATGTCAGTGTACAACCTTCCTTTTTTACCAAAAATCGACTGCACCAAAATTTCTTGAGAAAACACTTTTTTTAATTTTGAAGCGTAGAATCCAAAACAATTCGTACTTTTTCGATCAGACTTCTCAATCAAAAGTTATAGACTAGAAAAGAAACCAATTTCGAAAGAAAATTCAAGGGGCTGTAACTTTTGAACTAGTAGCTCAATCTTCAAACTGTTTTGAAGTTATGGACTCTCGATCGATCTCTATCTTAGACAATTTTTTTTCCGGCCTCAAAAAGAGGCAGTACTTTTAAATTATTCAAATATTTGAGAACAATTTAGAAATGTTTAGGGAAAGTTTTCATTGTCACAAAATCAAATATAAAAATCCGATACATCTGAATACCGAACTCGATAGTCTACGTAACTTAAAAACAATAGGGACCTTTCTTATATCCTTAAGACCATGTGCGATCGCACGTTTCTAAACAAGTTATCATGCACACGGACAAACGGATGGTCAAAAATGGATCTGTTCCAAAATCGCTAGGATTAATTTCAGAAAGGCGTACATATATCAGTGCACGACGTACAATCGCTTTGAAAACTGGTACACGTATTCTTAAGGATATAACTGGTATAAGAAAGGTCCTGGTAGGTACCTCCTATATAATAATATAATAATAATAATACGCTATTACTCCCCTTAAATTTGTATATAACAATAGAAATATAAAAAAAGCTAACCCCATACAAAGTATAACTTGATTTTTTAAGTAGTATTAAGCCTTTTATCTAGAATACTATTTTAAATTTTTAATGTATTTGAGTGACAAGTATATTCGAATACTTTTCAAAGTAAGATAATGAAATACTTTTCAAAGTATTGGAATACTTTTTATAGTATTCGAATACCTTTGATAGTATTAGAATACTTTTGAAAGTATTCGAATGCCTTTGAAAGTATTCCAAATTCTTGACTCAAAGGTATACTGACAGAAATAGATTATAGAGCTGCTTAGAATTAATTACTTTGTTAGCAAGAACTGTCAATAAAATATCAATCGAAATTGAGAGGCTGACACAAAAGATGAATATGAGGTTTATCTATAATCCGGCGGAGTGTCTCAGTGGTAGAGCTTTGCGCTACATAGCCAGAAGGCCGGGTGTTTGAACCTGAGCGGAAGTAAGGATTTTTCATCTGTGGCAGAGATGGAAATTTCCTTAGATCAGTTTCGAGCATTCTGCCGGCTACTCCTAATTCGTAAGTTAATACCGGAATAGTGTAGAACAACGTAAGACCTTGTGCAGGGGCACCTCTAAAAAGCATTATGCGGGCCACTCTGCAATTGGGAACAAGCCTGTTGAAGGCCCAGAACAAGAGAGGGACAATAAATAAATAAATAGATCTATATAGAAAAATCTAAAAGATACTTTACCGATTTAATACTGAAAAGGAAGGAATGAAATGGGCAAAAACAAGGACTCGACAATGGCATATCCAAAGATGCCCCGCAATAACCTGGTAATAAATTTTATTGGTAATATAACCAACGTAAATGGTTTGGGGAAGGAATCACCGCGTGTGCTATGAAAGCGCATATATAACCTGGCGGACCTAGTATTCGGTGGCCAAGAATTGATAGAATGAACACAAAGGAAAAGTAATGGGGGGTATTAGTGGCAGAAAATTGATGCTTTCATTGCGGGATGAAACATTTTTCCTTTAAAGTTATTCCTTATAAATTCTTTAGGTGAAATTAAATTTATTACTACGTTATTCCCATCCCCAAGTATTACATTTCAATAGTCAATTTCCACATACCATTTTTTATATATAATGCATAGGTACATCAAAATATTCTTTGCATTCCTTCCACCTCACCTTCGCCATATGATGGGGAATAGAAAATACGACTACAAGGGCTTTGTGAAATGATGAAAATATATCGATTGCATAAGGAATGACAGAAGTAGGCCAAAAGCATGCATGAAAATAAAGGCGAATGAGCACAATTCGATTCGCATGTTGATGTAAAAACGTATTTGGAGTAATTCGAATGGATGTTGTCTTTCTATACTTTCAGTAGCTAAATTTGTTTGAAAATAGTGACATAATATGCGGTTAAGAATCAATGCCGAAAATTCGTGGATGACGAATAATAGTGCATTGATCTACAAGTTTAGAAAAGTGTTAGTTTTCTAGTGAGTGTAAATGTTTGAATTCACGAGTGGATTAAATTTGCACGATCATAGACATTCACTTTTCTTACGTGTAGATCATGCTATTTTTTCGTGTAGTTTACAAAAATAACTCTAATTGTAACGTTTTGCTTTGATGTCGAAGAATAATTATTATAATATCAAAGTATGTTGAGCATTTGTTGATATGGTAACAAAACATACGAACAAGTAAATAATTTGTGAATAACGCTCATTTAAAATGAGTCAATCAAACGGGAATAATGAAGAAATTTTACAATTGATATTAGAAGCAGAGTCAAGTTTATTACCTAAAAAGTCCAAAGTAAAGTACGAGAAATGATACCTACAGTTCTGTGACTGGAGAAATATAAAAAATGTGCGAGCAACCAATGAAGATATTCTAATTGCGTACTTTGTTGGAAAGGTTTGTATTACTCGTATTTATAAAATTTATTAGCACTGAGTTTTAAATATTCTTAGGCAAAGAAACTTAAAGCTTCTACACTATGGTCACAATACTCGATGCTGAAAATGTGGATATTTCTGTTTATAAAAAATTACTTGCTTACCTGAAACGTCAAAATGACAGTTATGTGGCAAAAAAATCGATAGTTTTATCGATGGATAACGTAAAGGAGTTTTCAGAAAAGTCTCCTGATGACAAATTTTCATTTTATAAAGGTCGTGTTGGTAATTGCTCTGCACGGACCCTGTCGGGCGGCAGAATTACGGTTACTAAAAGTGGATGATGTAGAAGATTGCGGAGATATTTTGGTCATAACATTACAGGACACAAAATCAAAGAAAAAACCAGCCTTCACAGTTACATCGGAGGATGAATTTATATTTTATAAACGTTGTGGTCGCTTTCCTCATCTTCTGGTGTAATATTTAATAACTTAACAAATTGTTCATTTATGATTTACAATAATAAACAAAATGAATGAAAAAAAGTGTTGCTAACTGAAATCGTGAAGAAAAGTGTTGCTAACAAGATGTGAATATTGTTGCTAAGGGAGTTGACAGATCCCCCGCGCGCTATATTCCACAGAGTTTTTGTTCTATTGTCAGACATATTTATGACATTTCAATAAAAGTTAGTTTTCTCCTGTTTGATTTGCCGTTCCAATCGTTTCTAGAGCTGTTGGTAACTTACATTAAAATTAGGGTGCGTCGAAACTTTACAGATCCAATTCAAATGCTTGAGACGCTTCACGGCAGTTTGCCGATGATTGGAGTACTTATACGAATTTGTTTGTTGGGTGGTTTCTAGGTTATGTTGGCCAAGTTGTTATAGGAAACACAGTATTAAAGCATCATTCAAAGGTGCCTTTGATAATTTTGCAGATTTGGGCAAACGTATTATTTACAAATATTGCCACACCGCCGTGCGCATAAGTGAGCAAGGTACTTATATCTGGGGATATGCTCAAACTCAAAAAAATCTGTGTCCGTTATCCAATGTTCACTAACATACAAAAAAGTTGGTTGATAGTCATTACACAGAGTCCCAATCGAATTTATTTTATTCGATAGGAATTGTACATTTATGTCGCACAATGTGAATATCCGATTGCTTTGAGTTGGCTAGGTTACGTTGGTCTTGGGGCTGAATGTTCTTGGTCTTTTTTCCAACGATCTCGGTGCAAGAATAACGGTTGTGACATGTTTTGATCAAAATACATATGGTCAACAAAACTACTTAAAATCATGTTTTAGCATCCTACCTTAGCACTCCACCACCAAAGCACTCGTACTACACCAAATGTTTACACGATCGGCCACTAGAGTTGCGATTTAGAACAGCACGACACAGCCGGCCGCACAGCCTCTCTAATGGAAACCGGCCTTTAAGGATAAGAGGATCCTTAATAAGTTTATTGTTGCGTCGATCAAACCAGCAGTCTCAAAAATTTATTCCAAAACGGAAATAAAAAGGCGGTGAATATGTTCGCTCGCATGTAAAAGATATAAATACGTAAAGACTTTAGAGCAGGGTTTCTCAAACTTAATTGTTCCACGTACCCCTATTAGACTTTCAAGCCCACGGCGAACCCCTTTAAAAAATACAGACTACAGATAGGCATTTTATTTAAAAAAACATGTTTAAAATTTGATAAAACAAATAAGGTATTTTCTTAAAAAAAAAATACAAACGAACTATTTTTAATAAAAAATAACATAATTTAAAAATTAACACAAGTAGCTAGTAAAAGGTTTATTTTTCTTTCGGCCGTAGGCGGTGTTGAAGTGGAGGTTTGTAGGGTGAGTAGGCTAAAAAAAAATTGAGCCTACTCACCCTACAAACCTTCACCAATAAGTAGCTACCTTATACCTACTGAAATTAATGTGATCGGTGGGCTTGTTTTTTTTCGGAAATCGAGTCGATTCTCGGAGCAATTTTGCTCAATTTTAGTCTTAATTGATATTCGGCGTTCAATCGATTCCTATATTTCGTCTTTATCATGACCAGGTGTGATTTAAGTCCCCCCTGCCCGTGCGCCGTCACGCTTGTCGTAAGCTGCCACCATTACGTAAATTTTTTCGCGTACCCCCTATGATTCAATGGCGTACCCCCAGTGGTACGCGTACCCCACTTTGAGAAACGCTGCTTTAGAGTAACACAATCTGATGGATAGTAGTAGTATGTAATTCGCGGGTTCTAACACAGATTAGACTGCACGACTGAAATTTTACTTTTCTTCAAATATTCACTATATTTTAATCATTTAATTCAAAAACTAATGATTTCATCCCATTATTACATGAATTAAATGATTAAAATATAGTAAATATTTTGACGAACAAATAAAATTTCTATCGTGCAGGATATCGGGTCCACCATAACCGGTGGATACATACTACTTATATTAAAAAAAAAATAATATAACAATAAACCACCAATACAAATAAATGGATTTTTCATTTAATATTAATAAATTTTATTTGTAATAATACTAATAAAATTTTTTTGTAATAAATGAACACAAATAAAATCGATGGAAGAAATGTTGAAGAAGTTATTAAAGTTTTAGATAATTTTGATATTATTTCTTCTGAAAATAATTGTGATTTATCTAAAATTTCACTAGATTCAAATTGTAAAAAAATAAAAAAAACTGATTATTACACAAGATCTATTCGATATGGAGATGATAAAGAAAAAATCAAAGCTCTTTGTAAAGTTAATGGAAGCTTTGCAATATTAAAATTTAAGGATACATATAATTGTGCAATTAATTTAAATAAAGTTAGTCAAGTTTTTGTAGATTTATATAAACAAATTATAGATGAATTTCTAGAATCAGAAATTGATGAAAACAGAAAAGTATCTGAATTACTTTCTGAATATAAATTTATTGACACAACTTTAGGAAAACATGAAAAATATATATCCATTATATTAAAGTATGGAAGCTTTTATATTAATGAATCAAAGCAGATATGTGGAACAGTTGATAATTTTATTTCAGATTATTATAAAGTTATTGAAAAAACTAAATATAAAAATGATTTTAATGAAATTTTAAGAGACAAACATCATATTAGTTTTTTATTTCCTTTTGGAATTAGTTGGAAATTAAATTATAAAACTAAAACAATAGAATTCAAAATTAGATTTGAAGGAGATTGTAATATTAAGTCAAATTTTTTTTTTTTTAAATTAAGGCTTCAACTGCAGAGGTTATTTCGCCTAATTTTTTTACTCATGGTATGTAACAGAGTATGTACAAGCTACTAACACTCACGTATGACGTTACAATTTGTCATATAGATTTATCGCCTTTAAGAAATTTATAGTGTTTTTAATATCTGTTATGTTTTTTAAGTTTCCCTCTATATTATCGCTTAGATTAAAAAGCCTCCGTTGTACATTATATACAGGACAGTCACAGATAATGTGTTTGACAGTGGTATGAACATTACATGTTACGCACATTGGTGCGTTTTGACCCAAAAATATATGCCCATGGGTTAGAGAGGTGTGCCCGATTCGTAAGCGATGTGCCTTTGTAGTACTTTTTCGATCTGCTATGAAGGGTAGGTATTTCATTTTTACAGAATTCTTAACATAATATAGTTTATGTTTTAAATCCTTCCATTTTCTCTGCCATTTATTGAAAATATGGTCTTTCAGATAGTTTGCATAGTCGATACATTTCACAAAAGACACATCCTGTGTATGTTCAAGAGTGGCGCTCCGTGCAGCTGCATCCGCCTTGTCGTTTCCCGCGACACCAACATGACTTGGTATCCACAAAAAGAGAACCCGGCAACGACGAATGGCTAAAATGTGTACCAGATATTGAAGTCTTTGAACAAATGGGTCAGGAGAGAACAGGTCCAGCAAACCCTCCAGGGCACTGCGAGAGTCACATGCTATTAGGCAAGTTGTATGTGTGTGCTTGGTGAAAGTAAGATACAAGAGAGCTTGCCACAGAGCATATTGCTCTGCGAAGTAGATTGACGCAATCTTGTTGAGAGACCAGGAATTCACCTCATCATCTACCACAAAAGCAGAGCCTACGCCGTCGTTTGTTTTGGATCCATCAGTGTAAATTATTTTGTCGTAGTTCCTTTCATTTAATGTCTGTAAGACTTTTTGTCGCCATAAGTGGCTGCTTGTTTGGTTTTTTTGATTTTCGGTCAGACTAAAATCTATTTCAATTTGGTTAAGTTTCCAGGGTGGTAATTCTGACAGGCATACATTAATTAACTCTGGTGGTATGAGTTGTTCCGAGATCAAGAGAGTCCTAAACCTCCTGAATGCTGATGATAATATTAATACACTTCCTTATAGTTATAATATTAGTTAATTTTTTTCAAATTCTTCATTATGTTTACTAATTATACCAGCTTTTATTAATATTTCCGTTATTTTCACATGTTTTCTAATTTTTTGTATAGCTAAATAATCTGGATCAATATTATCATTTAGAATTGAATTTTCAACATTTGACTTAATATTACAATCTCCTTCAAATCTAATTTTGAATTCTATTGTTTTAGTTTTATAATTTAATTTCCAACTAATTCCAAAAGGAAATAAAAAACTAATATGATGTTTGTCTCTTAAAATTTCATTAAAATCATTTTTATATTTAGTTTTTTCAATAACTTTATAATAATCTGAAATAAAATTATCAACTGTTCCACATATCTGCTTTGATTCATTAATATAAAAGCTTCCATACTTTAATATAATGGATATATATTTTTCATGTTTTCCTAAAGTTGTGTCAATAAATTTATATTCAGAAAGTAATTCAGATACTTTTCTGTTTTCATCAATTTCTGATTCTAGAAATTCATCTATAATTTGTTTATATAAATCTACAAAAACTTGACTAACTTTATTTAAATTAATTGCACAATTATATGTATCCTTAAATTTTAATATTGCAAAGCTTCCATTAACTTTACAAAGAGCTTTGATTTTTTCTTTATCATCTCCATATCGAATAGATCTTGTGTAATAATCAGTTTTTTTTATTTTTTTACAATTTGAATCTAGTGAAATTTTAGATAAATCACAATTATTTTCAGAAGAAATAATATCAAAATTATCTAAAACTTTAATAACTTCTTCAACATTTCTTCCATCGATTTTATTTGTGTTCATTTATTACAAAAAAATTTTATTAGTATTATTACAAATAAAATTTATTAATATTAAATGAAAAATCCATTTATTTGTATTGGTGGTTTATTGTTATATTATTTTTTTTTAAATATAAGTAGTATGTATCCACCGGTTATGGTGGACCAGATATCCTGCACGATAGAAATTTTATTTGTTCGTCAAAATATTTACTATATTTTAATCATTTAATTCATGTAATAATGGGATGAAATCATTAGTTTTTGAATTAAATGATTAAAATATAGTGAATATTTGAAGAAAAGTAAAATTTCAGTCGTGCAGTCTAATCTGTGTTAGAACCCGCGAATTACATACTACTGATAGTAATTCCATTACAAACGTTTTGGACGTTCATTTGCTTTAAATTTTCGTGAAACTCCCAGCGCTTTTTTGTTTACCTATCAAAGAAAATTTCGTTTTTAAAAAATGTGAATTGATCTCCAATTTATTTCGTTTCATGGATCCAGGAAAGCATGTAGATTAAAATATCGCAATAACACGTTGGGCGAGCTTATTGATTTCAGATTTTTAATAAATAACTGAAAAAGACGGTATCTGAGGCAGGAATCGCATAGGAGTGGCGGATTTTAAATTTACGAATATATTATGTACGCAAAACAAAGACGTTTAAAAAAGAAAATATTTTTACGAAACCAGTAAATCAGAATCAGGCACATAAAAACTTCTCATTTCTAGGACAGGAATTAAATGCGTACTTTTTGGAGTGGTTGTTCTCTATCCTTCTTTATGCATAATTTTATCCCGACACTCTTTCGGAAAATAGAAAGCAGAGCAAATAGCAGAAAGCAGTTTGTAATGCTTTTGAATTCAAGCACTCGAAACATGAAAATATCACGAGCGAATATTACGACTACTATTCGACCTACCTACGTCGGTGTTTGGTTTATAAAGGAATCAAAGAGACCTGCAGATTTTAAAACTCGCTAAATTCAATTCCGCATTAAGAGAGTCCCTGAGAACTTTCGTTAAGTGTAAAAAACGCATTTATCTACATTTTAAACACAAAAACTACTACTTAATAACTGTGCTACCAGAACAGTTCCCTATAAAAAGCGTTTATTGTAGACTAAAAGCCTACGTATATAATACGCATAAATGTCCGGCGGATGTTACTGTATTCTTGTAGGAATATTATGCGTTTATTATTTCCCATTGATATACGATTTATATTCGTATATGCGTATATTAAAGTGGTGTTTATATGTTTATAAAACGGATGCTAAAGAATGGTTATTTATATACGTATTATCAACGTAGAAACTGAACTTTATGGTTTAATACATATAATGTGCTTGGATAAACTGAAAAGCCTGAAATATCCTTTTAAAGTTGGCCACCTTGACGATTGGACTTTAGGTGGTGAATTTGACACAGTTTTAGATGATCTCGAATCCATCAAAAATTCAGCTATTGAATTAGGAGTGCATCTGCGACATAGTCAGACAATAAAAAAGTATATGTATATGGTCTTAAGTAAACTCTACTTGTTAAAATATGTCTGTCCTCCAAATATTCTGAGAACCGTTTACTTTGCCCTTGCCAATAGTAAACTTCAATACGGGATAGTCTGTTCGGGAGGAGTGCATGTAAGTATCATACGTCCAATTATTGTCGCTCAAAAAAAAGCTGTTAGGCAAATATCAGGAATACGAAGATTTGAGCATTATTTTCCCATCTTCAGTCTCTTGGAATTCTCCCAATCAGGCATCTCTACATATTTAGAGTGTTACGTATATTTTATCCGAGGGGTAGTCAAAAAGTAGGTAATTCTCTAGTCTACTCATCTAGGCTAAAATCTTTGAATCGACTAGCCTTACCAAGACCCTCTTGTGAGGCTTTTAAGCGGTTTTATTTATACAATTGTGCAAAATTCTACAATAAACTTCCATATTCTATTACTAGTTTAAATAGAGTGGCAATTTTTTAAAAGGATATATATGTATATATATATATATATATATATATATATATATATATATATATATATATATATATATATATATATATATATATATATATATAATGACTGGGCAGTACCCGAAATGGCTAATTCATAGTGTCAAAACCCGAAATTATTTTACCGCATATTCTATTTCGGATATAGGCCAGCCATTATGCGTAATAACGTTAACAAGATCCGCCTGTACAGAAATGAAATGAAATGAAATTTATTACTATAAACAAGAAAATTTCACAACAAAGTTACAATCAATTATAGACACTATTTTTATTGAATACAGCTAGGCACCTCATTAGCATTAGCTGTGTTGAGGTTGCCTTCATAATTGAAAATGAGAAAATGACTAAGGTGGCGGCTCCCCAGCAGCAATACCAACATAGGTACTATATTATACAAAATTAAATAAAAATTTAATACTGGAGTAATCAATAATTAACTAATTCATTAGTTAAATGGCAGAATGCAAGACTGCTTCATCGCACTATACCTACATTATACTAGTGTGACACAAATGTAGTAGTAGATATGTATATAGCTGTGCTAATTTTACAAGCATTATAAGATATTCTCAAACTTAAAATTATATATATATGTTACGGCCCAAACGCGAAATAGTGTCATTATCAATAATGACCGGCCAATATTAGTATATTCGGCCAATATTGGAAATAATCTCAAAATACGAATATTTCGGGTTTTGGCCGGTCAATATCAATAATGACTAAATTTATTTGGCCATTATTGTTACTGGCGATGCTGGCAGGGTCAAAACTAAAATAAATTTCAAATAATGGTTAATGATTTGAATAAAAGATTATTTATTTATTTATTACAGCAGTCTTGTTAACGTTATTACGCATATATATATAATATATATATATATAATATATAATAATGACTGGGCAGTACCCGAAATGGCTAATTCATAGTGTCAAAACCCGAAAATTATTTTACCGCATATCTATTTTCGGATATAGGCCAGCCATTATGCGTAATAACGTTAACAAGACGGCCTTTCTAGAAATGAGGGGCGAACCCGTTACACACTGCTAGCATCTGTTCCTGTTCGCATGTGTTGAATATAAAATTAAAATTAGGAAGAAGTCTAAGCCTGTACTTTCGCGTGGGTCTCTAAAAGTACCTTGAGCGATAGATGGAGCCACGAAATGAACGTGAAAAGTACCTTTGGATTTATATACGCGCTTTCCGAAGGCAGTCACTGCTCTTCCTTCTTACAGCGCGTTTTATATGTAGGACAAAGATAGCCTGAAGTCTCCCACTTTCACTCATTGATTTGTTACCGTACTCTTATGTTGATAGTAGGCGCGCGTACATAATTGAAAACGCTGCAAATACCAATTTAGACACAGAAAATTTCATAGAACAAAAATTGTAGACAATTAAATTTACTATAAAAAAGTCCGTGACGGCATATATCTATCTTTAATCGTTTAGCCTTACCAACCATTTAAAGTTGTACCTAGTGTCCTCGTTGGTTTCAATAATATCTTTGAACGCTTATCATATATTAATGGTTAAAGATACATATATGCTGTCGCGGACTTTTTTGTAGGAAATTAAATTCTCTACAATTTATGTTTTATGAGTTTTTCTGTACGAAGTTTCGTTTTCACGGCGTTTGAAAGTAAATGTGGGTACCTTTCGTTTTGTGACTGAATCTTAAATTCAAAGGTTGTGAGAAATTTTATGGTACGATTCAATGTTTTCTTACCACTATTTTATTTCTCTATTCGATAGGGTTTTGTGTGCTATTTAAGTTTTATAAGGAGTCTCCTGTGCCTAAACCCCCTAATTTTTAGGTTATTCAATATTTTTCACAAAACAATAATGAATTACATGTTTAATGTTTATAAACAGGATCGAGTAAGCCGTGATAATAGAAATAGAAACCAATAGAATTCCAGTAAGCAAGTGTCACAAGTAAATTATCTGCTCCAATTAATGTGCTCCCTATTTCGTAGTAAAATAAGATTAATTAAAAAGGCGAATTTCGAACTAGTCTTTTTAAAAAATCTTATTTTACTAGGAAATAATGAGTACACTTGCAGCAAACAATTAATTTATGGCACTTGTTTACTATTTGGCATTCTTTGGTTTTTTTATTATCACGGTTTACTCCTGTTTATAAACATGTAATTTATTAATGTGCAACTGCGTAGTGAAAAATATTGAATAACTTAAAAACTACGGGGTTCAGGCACAGGATATCCCTTCTAAGAATTGAAGAGCGCACAACAGACCATCGAATAGAGAAACAAAATAGTGGTAGTTCCATTTGAATAAAAATAGTTATAGCACTTTGAAATCTAGAAATTTTACAATTTTTTTGTGTTGCCTTTTATTCGAATTAAAATTATTGATTTCTATTTCTTAACTTTAAAATCAAGGTCGCTACGATTTATCAAAGTGGGGTTGGTTTATAGAGAATTATTCGAAAAAAAATTAATAATTTGGCCTGCAGAGGTTAAAAAATGACATCGAATTAGCTAAAAATAAACATACTGTTCCATTTAAAAAAATCAGCTGTGTATTGACACCGTAAACATGAGACACTCTGTACATTCAAAAATAATTTCTGTATATGCATAACATTCTATAGTTGACATTTGCACAAAAGATTTTTTGCTATTTTTTACCAGGTATGAACTAGAAAAGACCGACGCAGTGTTATAGGACCCTGTATAATTGTTATAAAACGTAAAAAAAGAAAGAAAGAATGGGAAAATTTCGTCTTTTTTGCATTTGACTTCAATTATCTCGTTATCTATTGCTCTGAGAGAAAATGAAGAGAAATAAATTTGATTAGAATCGAATTTTCTATAAGATACAGTTGGTATGGAACATTCATTTTCAAAAGTTATTGCTTTTTTATGGAAAGATATAAAAAAAGTAATCCCGAAAATTAACAATCTGTTACTAATCAAAATTCATCCTATCTTTTATATTATCCGTAGCTTGATAACGGAACAATACGGCAACCGATCACCCGATCACCGTAGATATCATAGTCATTGATTAATTAAAAATACAAATTAAAAAATCCATGCTTTGTCTTTCAAGGTGGGTGACTCCCAGATTCTCCCCCAATTATTTCCGCTAGTGGAACCCTAAGCAAACCGTTTCCAACAATTGTCCCGATGATTCTTGCAAATCGACGGACTATCAAATTTTTTTTTGGAAAATCCGAAGACTTTTGCTAGTTAACAAATGGAATAATTTCCGAAATATAACAAGAAATCTCCATAATAGGCGAACAGAAACCTCTCGGAAAATGTACCTAATATTAAAAAAAAATACGTCGAAATCCGTCCGTCAATTTGCAGAAATCATCGAGACAACTTTAGGAAAAGGTTGCTTTGGGGTTCCACCATCTGTACAAAAATTTAGAACGTTATGAGACTTATCCAATTTGTTTGTTTATTTAATCAATGACTATAATACCTACGGTGATCGGGTTTGTCGTATTGTTTTGTTATCAAAAGAAGGGACCAAATATGAATGATGAATAGTGATAACAGATTGTTAATTTTCGGAAATGCGTTTTTTTATATTTCTCCATAAAAACAATAACATAAGAATGAACGTTCCACACTAAATGTATGGTCTACATAGACAATTCGATTCTAAACAAATTTACTTGAATACCTCACCGGAAAAAAAAATGGAAAAGTTCATAAAAAATATCACTTCTCTTCATTTTTTCACTCGGGGCGATAGTTAACGTCAGTCAAATGCGAAAAAAAACATTTTCCCATTTTTTTTCTTCATTTTTTCTGTATAACAATATATTTCGGGAGTTTCCGGCCAGGGGATTATGATTTTCAGATTCAGCGGATTTTTTTACATAGAGTACATTTGGTTTTGTTGAGTGAAATGACATCCAGCCCAAACCGTACTTTTGATGAATTATAGGGCTTTGCTTCACGCCCTTCTGATAGTGTATTATTAGTATGGGTAAAAATATCTGTGTAAAAAATATAGCAAACGAGCTCTTGGGTATGGCTATAGTATGTGCAAAACCAAATTGAACCTGGTGTTAGATTTGCCCTAAGACAGTTTGAAAGATCGTGTGACAATATCCAAGGACTGGAAAAAATTTTTCACAGCATTTTTTCTTTTTTTTTCTTTTGTTTTTTTTACCAACTTAACATATATTCTTTATATTCTTTATGTTTTCGAATAGTTTTTTTATTAACAATACATGAACATTGTTATTGGGGTAACCTGTTATGTTCATAAATAAATAAGTTGGCACTGCGCATGCGCAAAACCAAATTTTGAAAATGGCGTTACATTTGCTTTTATTCCAAGTGCATATGTAGGTATCAAATGTAATTTAAATACATTTCTAAATTTAAAAAAGTTTGCAATTCGGTTCATATATGGCCGAGATACCAAAAGAGCACTATGCATTTTGAATCGATTAGGCTCAACTTTTGCCATTGCGTATTATATTGCTAAAGCTATGCCCATATTGAATTTCATGCAATTCACTTCATAACTCACGTAGATGTCAAAAGGGCCTTCCTTATTATACTCGCAAGGAGCTCGATAATATGTGAATTGCACTAATAATAAAAATAAAAATAAGAACATCGTTTTTTTCATTTCCCATTTTCGCATATTTCCCTTGCGCTTTGAGCAGAATGGCAAAAAAATAACGACAGTTTCAATTTTTACAACGCTTCGATCATCCCAACCGGAACCCCCAAAAGCACCTGAAATTATAACAACATGTAGGTCAAGGGTTCGAGTCGTACCTACGCCAGATTCTTTTTTAACTAAAAAGTTTATTAAAAGTTCAAAATTAAGATGTGCGTACATTTTTTTACAAACGCTGAGAAAACAAAAAGAGATACAAAAAAAGTTATAAAAGATAAATTGTAGAGAATTTAATTTCCTACAAAAAAGTCCGCGATGGCATATATGTATCTTCAACCCTTAATATATGATAAGCAATCAAAGATACTATGAATGCCAACGCAATCAAGATGTGCAACTTTAAATGGTTGATATGGCTAAACGATTAAAGATAGATATATGCCGTCGCGGACTTTTTTATAGTAAATTTAATTGTCTACAATTTTTGTTCTATGAAATTTTTTGTATCCCAATTGGTATCGGCAGCGTTTTCATTTAAAGTGCGCGCGACTAGTATACGTACCAACAAAAGATTACAGTATTGAAATCTTCAGTGCAAACTGCAAACGCAATTCGGAGCATAATATTCGCTCTAAAACCGATTATATTATTATAAAAGTGGGAGAGGTACACCTTACCTCTCCTGCGATTGTCACGGATCCACAAGTTCCCATTAGGCTAGACTTCTTCCTAATTTTATATTCAAAAGTATGGCCCAAAATATCTGTATAAACAAGGGAGGAGAGCAGGTTCGCGCCGTATATTCTACGTATACGTTTCGAAATTCAATTAAAATAACAGCACGTGACTGTATTAGGCTTTAAAGTTGGAGATGGTCGTAATTCGTAACCCAATTTCTAAAATTTTATCGGACAGTTTGGAATACTTTGCCCATTAAGAATTTTAAAAGAGTTAGAAATGCAGCCCCTGGGAAATCTATACATGCAATGTTCAATTTATATTCTATCAGTATCCACTACGATTATATACCTACCCCCCTTTTTTTTATACTCAAGTGCAATTAATCCTTAACGATCGCCACTGAGTGTTCATTATTATTAAATCGCCCGAAATTAGTTCCTGTAATCGAAGTTAAAAATGGGGGAACATCAAATATTGACTGCAATTCAATCTCAATTAAAGGATACGTGTTTATTCGCGGATCGACACGAACAAATTCAATCCGGCGTAGAACAAAGGAGAAAAATTGAGTGCAAGACGGTGTTTTCCGATTCGACTACATTTTCGCATTAATGCGCCAGAATGAGATTGGGAGAAAGTCGTTTTCCGTCACTGTTGGAGAAATACTGAAATTACGATAAATCAATTACTCGCAGTTCGCAATTTTCCTTGAAACGCGTCAATGTCATGTCTCAGAAGATAACAGACGATCGCCTAGTTATAATTTGGCAGGTGACAACCAAATGCCAGAAGATACTAGATTCCAGTGATTAGTACGCATAATTTTAGTTTTTTGTGAAAAAAAACTGATGTTTTCGTCCTTAATTAGAATAATGTGCGCTAGATTGTTTTATTTAATTTATGAAACATTTAAATTGTACGAAATTTGCAGGTGTGTTCTTTTGTTAAATCTTATTATCTTTTAAGATGTTTGTATAAAGCTAGACAGGTGCGATAATATGAATATGCGATTAATAATAAAATTGATTTTAGTTGCGAAGTGCAAATTTGTAATACAACGTTTGTGTTACAGTATCCGTTTTTACCGTGACCCAAGTCTCGTTGTAATACATCGTAAGGTCGACCAAGGTAACTTTGGTTTTTGTAATTGTTTAAAAAAGTTTGTCACGTGTGCACGAACCCCGTAAATTTTTAGTTTGTCTGTTTTGGCTTTTTGAAGTTATTTGTTAGGTCACAGCTGGCTTTACTCTCAATTTAACCTCAATTGGAAATTATTTAATGCAGTGCTAATTGAAGTACTTACGACGCCGTCGTGAAGCGGAATTTTAAGATACGCACCTGAAACAAAAAACATTGATTAATGGATGTTAAAAAACAGAGAGAACTGAAAGAAATAAAAGCATAAACACATTTTTACTTTGTGAAAAACCATACGCAACAGAATGTTTTTTGAATTCCGTATTGAATATGTGATGCCTTGTCCGTCCGTCCATCCGCACATTGCTTTAAAGCCGAGTTTAAAGCCGAACGGTTTAACTAAAATTCTTAAAATATTCCTTGAGACACCAGTAACTACTAATATGAGTGATCAAAATCCACAAGTGGATGTTTCCAGGGCAACCACTTTGGGCTCAAAAATTTGCACCTTTTTGCAAAACGATACCCGTATCATTATTATTATTTATGATCCCAACATGGAGAAAACGTCAAATTGTATGACCTCAAACTCCAAGAAAGGAATCTTATGCGTTTAGCTCAATACGTGTAGCCATTCATTGTAAGGAAGACATTTGCATTTAAAATTTTGACCATACCGACGGATATGTAACTCTAACCTCAACTTTCCATTTGTAAATACCCTCTTCCATCAATTAGTTCTCGACATATTTGCATTTGACCCCCACCGGCCGAAACATTGCATCCCCTACCCGCTACTTTCCCTTTACCTTCTGCTGCCGACACCTCTTTATCGAGATTAAGAGGTATAATGAAAGTGTGAAGTCAAAATAAATGCAAGGCGCGCGAAGGAAATAAATTTGAAGTAGGTAGATGTACAGTTACTTCCATTTGTACTTGATTTGCATCGTCTTCTTTCACACCCCCTTCCTTCATCCCTATCGTCTTTAGTCACGTTCACAATAGCGCGTTTTCAAGTACGAATGATAATTACTTAAAAGAGATGGCAAGGAAACATGAATCAAGTGAAGAAAAGATCCTCTAAAGATTCTTAAAGGATGCATAAAGGGGGTATGAAACAATGAAATGCGTTGTCGAAGAAGAGTAAAAGAAGCGT
This sequence comes from Photinus pyralis, assembly GCF_008802855.1. Lineage (NCBI taxonomy): Eukaryota > Metazoa > Arthropoda > Insecta > Coleoptera > Lampyridae > Photinus > Photinus pyralis. Next base: position 20,013,842 of record NW_022170509.1, read on the forward strand.
GGCAATATGATAAGTGGAGAAAGACGTGCAGAAGTGTGTAAGAGAGAGGTTATGGTAGAAGTGCCAATGGAAAAAAATGAAAGAAGGTGGCACGATAAAATTGAATGTAAAGGAAAAAGACGTGAGCGAGGGTGGGGGCGTGAAGGATAAAAACCTAAACGATGGAGGCGTGAAAGCGTCATGAACCATGGGCAGAGATGGATTTATAAACCCCTGTTAGTCCTGTAGTATGATCTACGATCCATACGATAGATGTCGCTTTTTGTAGTCCCCCTTCCCCGAGCCCATTGCCCTTTTTATGCACATCCCCGCTTGCTTAAGACCAAGATCAAAAGCCCAGCTAACAAAAAATGAATGGTTTCTAAAGAAGAAGACGCGAAGAAGATGTGAAGAAAGCGCGAAGTAGGTATGAACAGACGTAAAAGAAGGATGCGAAGAGAATTAAACAAGTATAAATTGTATACAACTCTTGTGCAGATAAATCGCATTTTTTAACCGAAATAGCTTTTGTTTTGACATCACCAATGGATATATTTCTTGCAGACGTTTCAATCGCCCAATTCGCCCTCTTCCGACAATTCGTTCTTGAGGTATAAGGGAATATACCCGATCACGATAAGAGGTCGAGGAGGAGGGCTATGGTTGGTAGAAATTAATTCCTTTCGTTGAGACCTTTCATTAGAGTACCATGAAGGATAAAACTACCTAGGTACTGCAAACAATTCCAGGACTCTAGGATCATTCCCATAGAAGTAGTTCAAAACGGCAGAAGTGGGTCCGGACGGATGGACGGACGAACGGACAAAACGCAAACAATAGCACATTTTTTTGATCCTTAAAAAATGCGCTAAAAAAGGACGGCATAAATCAGGTGTAAAAAAAGAAAGCGTTAACAAAGAGTGCGTGAAGGAGAAATGAGGCAGTCACAAAAGATTCATAAAGAAGGGAGTGCGATGAAAGCGCGGAAAAGCTCTGAAGAAGGTGCCAGGAAGTCACAACGAAAGCGTGAAGTAGGTGCGTATGATAAATGAAGAAAGCATGAAGGAGATGCAAAGAAAGATGAGGAATGAAAAAAATATTTGAGAGGCGCCAGAGAGCGCTGAAAAGAGATATGAAGGAATAAGGTGTATTAGAGTAGGAATCCAAGAATCCCAAAGAACATGAAAGTAAGCGGCGAAAACGTGAGAACGTGACGGAATTATGAAATGTGCAAAGTGGAGGAGGTGAGGGGAGGAGATAAGTAAAGGAAGAAGGTGCAAAGAGTAGAAGGCGGAAAGAGAAAGGCAGACATAAAGCTGGAACGGGGGCCCTTTAACGGATTTTATTTGATTCGAATATTTCCTAATTTTTTTCGATTAGGTATATGGGCGAGAGGCGCTGAAATACGGT
>NW_022170509.1:20015330-20016166 GCF_008802855.1 Photinus pyralis
GAAATCTCCTTTATATGATGGTTTTGTCCGTCTGTCCATCTGTCTGCTCCTCGTCTAACTCGGGAACGAAAAGAAACAGCGATCTCAAACCTTCTCCAAACGATTTTTACGAGTCCAAGGATCAGGGCTGTTGAATATGAGCCTGATTAAAAGTCGTGTTTCCGAATGTGAGCTGAGTGTCAAAAAATTCCCTTACTGAAAATCGTACGCGATTCTCCGTATCTTGCTTGCTTTGTAAATATCATTTTTTATGACTTTCGCTAAGGTGTCCAAGAGGAAAAGGGCACAAGAAAATTGGTCGAAAATATTTGTAAATGTATTGACATCGTAACTAACATAACGCCCTTTTTCCAGGTTTATAATGGCAGAGTTGCTGCAAACGGAACGAACATACGTCAAAGATCTAGAAACATGCATAAAGTCGTTCCTGAAGGAGATGAAAACGAGTAACGGAAACGGCATCCCGTTGGCGCTTCTGAAAAAAGAGGACGTAATTTTCGGTAACATGGAGGAGATCTACAACTTTCACAATTCGATTTTTTTGCGCGAGCTCGAAAAGTACGAGACGATGCCCGAAGACGTCGGTCATTGTTTCGTCACCTGGGCGCAGAAGTTCGACATGTACGTCTGTTACTGCAAGAATAAGCCGGAGTCGAACACTCTGCTCGTGCAACACGGCGGGACGTTCTTCGAGGAGCTGCAGAAGAAGCACAAAGTCGAACATCCGATCGCCGCCTACCTCATTAAACCCGTGCAGCGAATTACGAAGTACCAGCTGTTGCTCAAAGACTTACAGTCGTGTTGCCAAGAAGGCCAGGGCGAAATTAAGGTTTGTT